>NW_006160205.1:2611052-2644639 GCF_000334495.1 Tupaia belangeri chinensis | reverse complement strand
AAGGTGTGAGCCAATATGCCATCTACTGGCCCCCCTCCAAGTATGGGTTTTTTTTTTTTGGAGAGGTTTTTTTTTGTTTTGTTTTGTTTTTGTTTTTATTTTTTTTTGCTATAGGGCACGTGCACTCACTAGACAGACAGAGACATAGAGACAGAAAGCGAGAAATCACCCCCCAGGGGGGATGGTCACGCTGCAATCCCTTCTCCTCCATTCTCCTCTCGGGATCTTGGGCACGCATGCACACGCGCCTGGCGTGAGTTTTAAGCCACCGGGTCTGGGACGCGAACTGCGGTCGACTACGTGGTCGTCCAGTGACATAGCCATTACCCTAACTGCTGGTTCCCCCAAGTATGTTTTTTAAGCCTTCACAGACATTACTCAGACCCTGGTTGGCCATGTGGGGTCTGGCTTCCTCTGCATAGCGCATACCCACTTTGCCATAGGATCAGCCTGTAGTCCTTATACTTTTTTTTTTTTTAAATTTAAGTCCTTATACTTTAATAAATTATAAAATAACTACTTACTCTCCTCTCTCTCCTTTCTCTGTTGACTATTGGGTGAACATGTTATAACTTTTAAAAATTATAAATGATAAACATATGCTCATTTTAGAAAATCTGAAAATTGTAAAGAATATTACAAAAGTTATTCATAATCCCATTACCACAGATACCTGTTGTTTATATTTTATTACATCTTTTAAAAATGTTTTCCTTTATATATCTCTATAACTGTGAATGGTTGTGCATGATCATATGCTTATTTATTTGAGAGGTTTTTGCTATAGGGTGCATGTGCTCTTCAGAGAGACAGAGAGACAGAAAGTGAGAAATTATCCCCCTCCCGGTGAAGATAGCCATGCCATAATATCTTCTCCACTGTTCCCCTCTCAGGAGAATGCACATACACACACACCAGGCATGAACTTCCAGTCTCCAGGTCAGGGTCTTAAACAGCACTCGGCGATGTAGGAGTCCAGTGCCCCTACCACTACGCCATCTGCTGGCCCATGTTTATCCGCTTTTTATAACAAACTTGCTGGGACCAGCAGATGGCCTAATGGTTGCATCACTGGAATCACATATAGTCAACTGTGGTTCAAGTCTCAGATCTGGCTTGAAACTCACACTGTGTGTGTGTGTGTGTGTGTGTGTGTGTGTGTGTGTATACATGTGTGTGTGCTCAAAATCACATGCTGAAGGGAGAAGGGAGGAGAGGGGATTGTGGCATGGACATCCCCTGGGGGGTGATTTCTCGCTTTTTGTCTCTCTGGTAAGGGCATGCACCCTTTAGCAGAAATCTGTCTAAAAAAAAATACCATGTTAGTATGCATATAGTCTCATTCTATTCATCTACATAACTGGATTTCATGTGATATTCTATGTAACATTATAATGAACATTACCAAATTTCTTCCTATTATTGTAAGTGCTTTATACGGCCAAGGGCCAATCTTTTTTTTTCATGTGTGTGTATGGAGAGGTTTTTGCTAAAGGGCATGTGCGGTCACCAGAAAGACCTGTGTCAGAGATACAGAGACAGAGAGACAGAAAGTGAGAAATCACCCCTCAGGGGGATGGCCATGCCACAACCCCTTTTCCTCTATTCTGCTCTCGGGATCTTGGGCATGCATGCACACACGCCTGGCATGAGTTTAAGCCACTGGGTCTGGGTCTCGAACTATGTTTGATCACGTGGAAGTCCAACGACATAGCCATTATCCCAGCTGCTGGTTCCAATATGACCAGTCTTTTCTACCATGTTCTGTACCAATTATCTATTCAATCAACATTTATTGATTACTTCTAATATGGCAGATTCCAATTTAAGGACTGATGATGCAAAACTGAGCGAAGAGTGGTTCCTGATTTTGAGGAACACTTTTAGTCTGAGACTAAAATGACGAAATGAATCATTTCAATGCCACTTTCTTTGCTACCACTGCCACCAGCAGCTTCTTTGTCATTATTTTAAAACAAAAATGAAGCTCCTATTTGCATAAAGGACTGACTCAAGAGGGGAACAAGAAATCTCAGGCAGACATGGTGATACTGGCACCCATCTCTAAGTCAGTGAGATTCTCTCATTAATTGGAGGTTAAGGACAAGTATATTTCAGTGGAAGAGGGCAAGGGTCAGTACTTAACTGGGAGGAGAGCTGGATCTGTGATCACAGGCACAACACATTCAGTTCTTCGCCCAGCCAGACCCTCGAGAGTCTTGGAAGCAAAAAGTTTTAAGAGAAGGACTGACTAGTGGCACCAGCTGGTTGAACATATTTTATGTGGAATGTTACCTGTTGCTTTCAATTTCAATGTCTGCAACATTTCTTAAAAATAGAACAGTAGCAGAAGTCATTTGCATTCATCCCTTGCTTCCATAGCCATGCCTCTCTCAACCATCAGGAATAGAAGTGCTCGATTTGTACTCATCAGATTTGTGGAAGGTGTTCCAAGGATCAAATACCCTGAAAGTCAAGAAGGCTATTGAAATCTTATGGCTGATCTCTCTATCCAGGGTTTTAATTGGCTAAACAATAGTACAGTAGCCTCTTGCTGCCATACAGTCATTACATTTTGTTTTTCAAAGATACCTCATAAAGTGCTTTGGACTGTTTTATATTTGTGAAAGAGACCTATACATACATTTATAATTGCCAGAGAGGGTGTGTTCTTGCCAGAGAGAGACAGAGAGATAGAAAGAGAGTAGGAGAAAGCCCCCACTAATGGGACATATGTTGCAATCCCTTTTTCTCCATTTCTTCAGGATTTTGGGAATTCACATTCGTGCATGTTTGCATGCATGCACACATACACACTCAAGCATGTTTTTCAAGCTGTTGGGGTCAGGACTGGAACCAGAGTCTACCATGTGGGATCCTGTTCCCTTAACTGCTAAGCTTCAGGAGCATCTGAACCATGTAACTTTTTTTTTTTTTTTTGAGAGATTTTCGCTATAGGGCGCGTGCGCTCGCCAGACAGACAGAGAGAGACATAGAGACAGAAAGCGAGAAATCACCCCACAGGGGGGATGGTCATGCCACAATCCCTTCTCCTCCATTCTCCTCTCAGGTTCTTGGGCATGCACGCACACACGCCCGGTGTGAGTTTTAAGCCACTGGGTCCGGGACACTAACCGCGGTCGACTACGTGGGAGTCCAGTGACATAGCCATTATACTAACTGCTGGTTCCCACCATGTAACTTTTAAATGGAGCTCACTAAGGGATGTGGGTGATGGTACTAGATCCAGGGTACATGCCATCTTGTGTCTGTTTGGTCTGCCTGCACTCTCCCACTCTAAGCCTCAGTTGCTTACCCAACTTCCTGTCTGAATGGCCCCAGAGGAGATTTCTGTTCTTCTCTCTCTAAAGTTCTTGTGGATATCTCTGACCTGGGGACAAAAGTCCGGACTTTATTGTGTTCACTATAACATGAGCATCAGCAGTTCTAGCCTCTGGGTTTGGACCTTTGGAGCTCTAGCCTTCCTAGTAGCTGCCCAGAGGGCCTCAGTACACAAAATGCAGGGAAGATAATAAATAGCCCATGGGGGAGCATTTTGACCAGTAAGTGACAAGAGAGGAGGAGCGAGAAGTTACTTTCACTGTTCCCCTTGATGGACTGTTCTCAGACTTAGCTGTCCTAGACAGAGTCTGAGTGACCGAGAAATGTTCAGTGTTCTTTCTGCTGGGGACGAAGGCCAGCCTGGTATACACCACCCTGCCTTGATTTTTCTTCCTTCTCTGATTCACTTCTCTCGTCCTGATCTTCCTTTCCCCTGTTTAAATCCCCTGTTTAAATACCTTTCCCCTGTTTAATAAAGTATTTAGTCAACACTTAATTATATCTGTTTAAAATACCTCTTAATAAAGTATTTAGTCAACACTTAATTATACAATATTATCAATTAATACTTAATCAAAGTAAAGTGTTTAATTATTAATATTAAATACTTAATGAATACTTAATATAGTATTATTTCTTCAGTGTGGCCTACCAATCAGGATTGAATAGTTACAGATAAATCGTTATATTGAATTTTAGTTAATTTTTAAAATGTAAATAAAATATTTAAGGCTATCTTGGTCATATTGTCATTGGTTTGGAATAAAAATATGTCTTTCATGACTCTAGAGGCTCAAGCCCAAGATCAAGCTGCTAGCATGTTTGGGTTATTGGTAAGGGTCTTCTTGGTTCTGTCCTCACATGGCCTCCTTCATGTGTGCACACACACACAGATCTTGTGTCTGTTCCACTTTCTGTTGTGGCACAGACCCCACCATGAGGACCACACCTTCATGGCTTCATCTAAATGTAATTACCTCCTAAAGGCCCATCTTCAGACACCATCACATTGACGATTAGGACTTTAATATATGAATGGGGGGGTGGGTAATACTGTATAAAGCAATCCTGAGGATATTTTTTCAAAAACAACAGGTTTTTTTCTTCAGCAATGGTACTGTAACACAATAGTCAGTGGCAGCAATTTGTCCACAAGGTCATAGTGACAGTGAGTTGGAAGGGAATAGAATGAAAAACCATTCATCTATGATTGGCGTCTCTCAGAGGAGTGTGTTATAGGATGTTAACTTTAGGTCAGTGGGCACCACTGTTGGGGGAAAAACATAAATGTTTATTATGAGAGCACTCACTGCACCAAAACATGTATTTTCTGACAGAAGGGTGATTTGTGCATTCTCAATCCTTAAACATTAATTCCCACAAAATACGTCATGTGAAAAAAAAGAAAAGACTAAATGCATCATACTGTCGCATACCACTTTCCAAGCAGTCAACTGAGTATTTCTATCAAGGTGTAACATGTACCTGTTCAACAGCATTTTCCGAAATGGAAATGGCATTGAGAGGGAAAACTCCTGAGGCGTAAACTCATCATGTGTGCTCAATACTCACTAGGATGTTTCCAAATTAAAATAAGACCCCTCAAGCAGGAACTAACATAGTTTTGACTAGATGAAGTAAATTGAGGTTATTAGTTGCTGAAAAATCTTTGAAGAACTTTCTCTGGTATGTAATATCAGTATAGCCATATTGCTAACTTCTGTTCCAATTGAATAACTTAAAATGCCTTTCAGAAGCCTGAGTTAAGTCCTTAACTCTCATTCCTTGTAGACGTCAGAGCAAACTATATCTCTCACACCCAATTCATTGCTCTGTCTGGTAGGGGCAGAACTTTCAGCACTAATGAACTATTTTCTTATTTTTTTGACTTAGTTTCAACCTCAGCATTATTTTGCCTTAACTTTTCTTCGGCAGTTCATTTTCCTTTGAGGAGCTGTTTGTTATAAAAACCAATGGGTGGAACCAGCAGGTGGCATGGTGGTTAAGGTACTAGACACTCCCACATGGCTGACCACAGTTTGAATCCAGGACCTGGTGGCTTGCTTTCTCATTTTCTTTCTCTTTCTCTCTCTGGTCAAATTAAATAAATGAATAAATAAATAAAATTAAATACACAATTCTTTAAAAAACGGGAAATGAATGATATACAAATGTTGAAAACGATCCCTTTTCAGTGCTTTCATTATGGCTCATTGTGTTTTTAGAACATATGTGATAGTGGAATGTTTGCAATATTCATGACTTTAACTTGTAATTTATGAGCTTTTAAAGGTACACTAATAATTAGCCTGCTAATTATTAATTTTGTAATCTGAGGATTTTTCTCTTCAGCTCTTGCTCCAGACAAAAAGAATGTTCTCACAAGTAATCTTTGGCAACGTCTAAGATAAACATGGTCAGGTCAGATAGGAACTTGAGTATCTGGCATTGACGTGTAGGTGGTAATATTATAAGAACTTATTTACTACATGAAATGCCAACCTGGCCAATTTTTAAATGTTAATAGCTTTATGGTGAAGATGAAAGGTTTATGCTTTCCACCTAGAGATTTCAGAATTTTGTAATCCTGGTATGAGGATGGCTTGATTATCTCATAAGTCATTTTTACTTCCTTTTAATTATATGCATTTATTAACTTTCACAAATTTAAAATCAAAACTTTTGTGATGTTATACATGATAATCAAATCTACATTACTAAATTTAATACATTGCATACTAATTTTAATATTTTAAGAGGCTAGCCTTGAAGTCATTATTTTAGAATAGGATTAAAACTTGTTCAAGTTATTCATGGGATGTTACTGCAGTTAATAATATGTGCATGTTATTTGTGTGGATGACACATGTGCACATACACACACATCCTATATGTTCTTGCTACGTACAGTTACTTATGATTCCTAGAGATTTAGAAAAACATGTTACCTTACCAAAACTAAATACAGGGAACAGAGAGAAATTCTGTGACTGTGTAATATTCGAATTGGAATTTTCATTAACTTCTTTGAGAAACACATTTTCAGCAATGATTAAGTTGTAACCTAATAGAAATGCTAAAGTAATTAGCAATTTTAGAAGATAACTTGCTAGCTACCCACTCATCCAGAGAAATGGAAAATAGACAAAAGTTACTCATGTTACTATTACCAATGATAATGCAGAGACTTCAAAAAGTTTAGGGAAAATGAGTATTGTGTAAAACTAAACTCATTGAAATAATTGTAAATTTATATAAAGGTATAAAAAATAATAAAGAATTTCCATATACTGTTCACTCAGTTTTTCTCAAAGGTAGCAGTTTTGGAAAACTGTAGTATATCACAACCAGGATACTGAAACAGATACAAGAAAATGTAATCCTAGGGACCAGCAGTTGGCGTAATGGCTATGTCATTGGATTCCTATGCAGTCGACTGCGGTTTGAGTCCCAGACTCAGTGGCTTAAACTCATGCAGGCGCGTATGCATGCGTGCCCGAGATTCCAAGAGAAGAATGGAGGAGAAGGGATTGCGGCATGGCCATCCCCTCTGCGGGGTGATGTCTCACTTTCTGTCTCTCTGTCTCACTCTGTCTTTCTGGCAATTGCATGTGTCCTATAACAAAAACCTCTCAAAAAAAAAGAAAGAAAGAAAGAAGAAATGTGATCCTTGTTACATTTTCCACATTTACTTGTATTCATAATTTACAATTATCTCAATACAAATTAAAAAATAATTAGGCCACCATGTCTGGCTTAACTAACATAAGCTTTGTTCATGACTATTGTGGATTATAGTTTCCCCAGTGAAGTACCCCAACCTTCCTTACCAGTTTGAAGAAGCAAATGATAACATTTAGAAAACAGGAAAGCTTAACATGTAAAGGAGAAATTTTGGAAGTGAGAGAGATCCGGAATATCAAGGCCTAAAATACATGTGTAACCACTTCCCAAATCCCAAATTCATCATAAAACTGCATATCGTTAGAATCAGAGTCCCTAGTAAAAAACAAATAGAAATTAGACAGTCAGCTATGTTTAAAATTCAGAACCACTACTGGTAAGATAAGGAGTTTGCCACATTTTTCACTATGTTCTCTAAATTACAGACAACTCACATGGCTGAAAGTAAAACCTCCCTGAATTAAGGTATCAGAGGTATGAAGTCGAGATGGATAAAACAACTGGGAATTTAAAGAAAAACAAACACAAATGAAAGAACCATAGAAAGAGTGAACCCTAAAGTCTGAATATAAAGTCTTCCTAAGTCTTTGGTTGACAGCTAAACTGCACAGGCATAGGGAGACCCCAGGGTCAAGCCCAACACATAGCAGCTGGATACTCCCCGGAAATCTGATCAAACAACAGCTACTCCACATAGTGGGGGAAAATATTTTCACAGTTTGATTCTAGGCATACTACTGAGTTTTTTCAAAAGTCATGACACATTTTTGCACAGAAAATCAGAAAAAAATATATCATGACTTTCCCAATGACCTAATAAAATGCTCACAAAACAAAAAGATACAAATCAGTAATTGTCAGAATATCTCAGTGTCATTACAAGTTATAGTCTGTATGCCATTTACTTTTAACTCAGAAAGTACTAGATATGTAAAGAAACTCAAAAGTACTTCTTTGCCTGAGTGTGAATGACAGAAACTAACACCAAGTGGGTCATGATAGTATATTGATTGGATGAAAATTTCAATGAAACAATATTAAGTATATTGTTAATACATAGTTAAAGGAAAATATAATATTACTGAATAATCAGGAAATCTCAACTGAGAAATAAAAGAGGAAAATAAAAACTAATGAAAATTCTAGAATAATAAAGTACAATACTGGAAACCTCACCATATGAACTCAATAGCAGGTTTGAAATGATAGAGCAAGAATCAATGAAATTAATATTAGATCAATAGAAATGATCAAATATGAACAGCACAGAGGAAAAAACTTTTTTCAAAAATGAGCAATATCTCAAAATTGTGGAACAATATCAAATAGTCCAATATGTGTATGAATGGGGTCCTACAAGGTGAATAAGGAGAAAAAAAGAGAAAAATAATATTTGATAAAAGAATGGCTCCAATTTTTTTGAATTTGCGGAAGCAAAACCACCAACACTGATCTGAGAAGTTCAGTGAAACTCAAATAAGATAAACACACACACAAAGTTAACAGTTCAATCTCAGTGTACTATGATAAAACACTTAAAAACAAAAAATACACAGTAAAATTTGAAAAACAGCAATGGAAAAATGGCATGTTACAGGCAGAGGACTAACAACATGATTAACAACTGATTCATCACTGGAAACAATGTAGTCCAGAAAACATCGGACTTATGCACTCAACATGCTGAATAATTTAAAAAATGGCAGTCAAAAATTCTATAAGTAGTGCAACTATTCTACAAATACAAAATGAAATAGAACTTCTTAGACAAAAACCTAGAGAATTCATAGCGGGCAGAGTGGCAGTGCAAGAAATACAAATGGAACTTCTTTACATGTCAAGGGAAAGAAAGCCAGATAATAATGTGGATATACACAAAGAAATAGGAAACACTGGAAAATATACATATGTGATATAAAAACTGTACCAACATTTTTCTCTCTTCTGAAGTTTAAAGGAAAAGGCATGATAAGGCTTAAAATGGATGCTGGTATATGTGACAACAGTAACACTGAAAATGGAAGATCAACAGTTCCAAGATTGTGAAATTTTAATAAAAATAATAGTTTAATATTAAATCTAAGAATATTATCATGAGTTAACAATGCATGTTATTCCTAAGCAACTGTTCAGAAATAATACAAACATGTATAGTTAAAATCTAATGGAGAGAGGCCAATAGGTGACTCAGTGGTTAAAGTGCTGGACTCCCACATGGCCAGCTGCAGTTCAACGAAGTTGAAAGTCATGCCAGTTGTGTGTGCATGCATGCCCCAAATCCCAGGAGGAGACTGGAGGAATTGTGGCATGGCCATCCACACTGGGGGGTGATATTAGACTTTCCTTCCCTCTCACTATTTTTTTTTTTCTCTCTCTGCTGTGGGCACACATGCCCTATGGCAAAAACCTTAAAAAATGCTAATAGAGATTAAAATGACATTCCAAAATATTTGCCGAAAACCGAAGAAGATGGGAAAGAACGAAGAGAGGACCAAAAAGTAACAAATAGAAAACAAACAGCACAATGACAGATTAAAATCTCATTATATAAAAATCACATTAAACATAATATATTCAGTAGTTTAATTAAAAGCCAAATTTTGTTGTATTGGATAAAGAAAGACAACATCCAAGATCTAATTATGTGCTGTGTACACGAGTTGTACTTTAAATATGGACACAAATAAACTAGAGGTAAAACGATGGAAAGGACGCACCAGCCAAATAGCAAGCGTTAGAAGAGGGCTCGTAAGGAAGAATGTGGTGAGAAAACAGGTTGGAAAGGGCAGGTTTCTTATTTGTGGCAATTGGGAAGTTTCTTCTGCCCCAGAGGCACAGTCCAAAGGCAGGACTAACTCAATTTTTGTTTGTTTGTTTATTTGAGGTTTTTGCTACAGGGCGCATGCATGCACCAGAAAGACAGAGAGACAGAAAGCAAGAAATCACTCCCCGGTGGGATGGCCATGACGCAATCCCTTCTCCTCCATTCTCTTCTCGGGATCTTGGGCACGTCTGCACACGCGGTCAGTGTGAGTTTAAGCCACCAGGTCCGGGACTCGAACCACGGTCGACTACATGGGAGTCCAGTGACATAGTAATTATGCTAACTGCTGGTTCCTATTTATTTGTTTTTGAGAGATTTCTGCCATAGAGCAGTTCACTCATTCATCAATCTTTGATCTCAGGATTAGGTAGGATGGACCTGAGGGGGCAAGATAATGGCTTGTGGTTCTGTTGACACTCTGCTGTGTTCAAGCCTTGAGGATCAAGAAAGTGCTTTCACCATCAATAATCTGCATGGAGATCCTATTTAAACTCCAATACTTCCCAAAGTCAAACTTGAATCAAAGAAAGGTCAAGGTCACTGTTTGTTGGGGTCAGACCCACTCTGGCTTTCTGAATCTCAGGGTAACCATTACATCTGAGAAGTACACTCAACAAATCAATGGGAAAACTGCAACATCTGCAGCTTATTTTGGTCAATAGAAAGGTCCTACTTCACAGCAATGCCTGACCACATGTTGCACAACCAATGCTTCAAAAATTAATCCAGTTAAGATTTTTTTCATTTTTGTGGAAGAATAAAATACCTGTTCAATACCCCCTTTATCTTTTCTAGTTTGATTTGGGCAAATCCAAAGTCTTTCCACTGTTGTTTTTAGTAAAAAGCTTTGTATTTATTTATTTATTTTTTGGGAGAGGTTTTTGCTATAGGGCATGTGCACACACCAGAAAGACAGAGCTAGAGAGACAGAAAGCAAGAAATCACCCCCCGGGGGAATGGCCACGCTGCAGTCCCTTCTCTTCCATTCTCCTCTTGGGATCCTGGGCGTGCACACACACGCACCCTGTGTGAGTTTAAGCCACCAGGTCTGGGACTTGAACCGCGGTCGACTACATGGGAGTCAAGCACGTAGCCATTATAACATCTTCTGGTCCCAAAAAGCCATTTTTTTTTTAAAAAAGTATACAATAGTTGTTAATCTCTTATTGTTTATACTTTCTTATTTATTTGAAAATTATAATGCTCATGGTACATTAATGATGGTAAAATGTGAATATTGGGCCCAGCCTTGTGGGTCAGCTGGTGGCATAAACTGTAGTGCTGGAAGTCACATGGCCCACCAGGAACTTGGATCTCTGGCCCAGTTGGCCTGAAACATGCCAGGCATGTGCCAGCCCAAGATTCAAATAAGCTGGAGGGGCAGAGGAAGAGGATCAGTGCAATGAAACCCTGTCCAGGGTCCCCCCTCCCAACCTCTTATTTATTTATTTGTGCTGTAGGGCACATACACTCACCAGAGAGAGAGAAAAAGTAAGAAATCACCCCCTAATAGGGATGACCACACTGCAATCCTGTCTCCATTCTCTCAGGACTTTTGGGCATGCACATACATGTGCCTGGCATGATTTCCAAGCCACTGCATCTAGGACTTGAACCATGTAGTCAGCCATGTGGGATCCAGCTCCTTAGCCTCTTCGCTACCTGCTTGCCTGACCTCTCTTTCTTTTTCTCTCTCTAATACATGCATAAACTCTTATAAAATAAATGTTAACAAATTTTTGAATATTGTATGATAAATCAGATTTAAGAGAAAATGTTCTTAGGGTGTTGTATATGAGGTTATGTGATATTTCTCACTTTCAGGCCCATTAAGGCAGCTTGCATTTGAACTGATAAGAGGTAAGAATGTGCATGCACTTAGTCATTCCTTTGGAATAAACCATGACACATTTTGGAGAGTTTAAAATATTTACTCAAACTTAGCTACATTATACTGATAGGTCTGAACCTAAGATAACTGGCACTCATGATACTTATGACATTTAATTCCTGGGTTCTTTAAAAACCCGTATCCACAAACATACTGATAATCCTTCTTCACCCTCTACAAAACTTTGGCATTTGAATCCTGGTTCTGCTACTTACTGAGATGTTGAGTTACTTGCCTAATTTTTCTGTGTCTCTGTGTCTGTTTCCATCTTTAAATAAGAGTTTTAATTGTCTCTATTTTTCAGAAGGTAAAAAGGATTAAATGAATTAACATAGATACTCCTCTACTTACACTAGGGTGATGTCCTGATAAACACATATATTGTGAAGTTGAATATATTGGAAGTTGAAAATACATGTAATACACCTAAATCTATCAAACATGGTAGCTTAGTCCAGCCTGCCTTAAACATGCTTAGGACACTTGTATTACCTATTATTGGGCAAGATCACTTAACACAAAGCCGATATGTCTTTTTTAAAATAATTATTTAACTTTATTTATTTATCCATTTATTTTAATTTGACCAGAGAGGGACAGAGTGAGAGAGAGAGAGAAAGAGAGGGAAAGTGAGAAAGCAAACCACCAGGTCCAGGACTCAAACCACCGTGGTCGGCTATGTGGGAGTCCAGCACCCTTAGCCACTGTGTCGCCTGCTGGCCCCACAAAGCCCATTTATAGGAGAATGTGACAATCTCGTGTAAATTATTGACTACTATATTGGAAAGGAAACACAGAATGATTATATGGGGACTCAAAGTACAGTTTTTACTGTTAGTGTGTTGCTTTGGAAAAGTTATAAGCGGAACCTTTAAAAGTCATGGATGATCTCTATATAAAGGATGAAGAACAGTGCCTGAAACTTACCTAGTGCAAGAAACATTTTCTGTTATTGCTACAATTCATTTTTCTTGTTGAAGCAGTGTTTTTATTTGGGGAAAGAGCTTGTAAGACATAGATGCAAACGATTTCTAATATTCATTGTCATTAAGACTGGATTACTGGGTTAATTAAACTAAATGGATTAGAAACTTAACTAATATATTTAGTAAAATTCTTCATTCAAATTAGTTTCCCTGGGGGAGACAATAGTGTGGTTAGAGCAATGGATTCCACATGGCTTAGCAAGCGGTTCGAGACTAGAACCTGGAGGCTTGTAAAACTCGTCAAGTGCATGTGCATATGTGCTCAAAATCCCGAGAGGAGAATGAAGGAGAAAGGACTGTGGCATGGTCACCTTCCCTGTAGGGTAATTTCTCTCTTTTTCTTTCTCTTCCTCTTTCTCTTTCTCGCTGTCTCTCCGATGAGCACACACACACACACACACACACACACACACACACACACACTGTAGCAACTAACCTCAGAAAACAATTGAACAACAACAAAAAACATCTTCCTTAGCCAGTGTCTTTGCTTAAAGAATGGGCTCAATTTAGTTGAATGAAATCAATTTCTGTAATTCATAATCAAAGCACAAACAAGGGCCTTGTCTACCTTATGACATTAGGAAATCCCAGTTCTCATAGGTGACTTGCTTAACTAATTATAGTTCTTTCTTCTGTGATCAAAACCTTAACAAATAAGCAAACAAAAACATTGGCCAGAAAATAAAAGCCTCGCTATAGTGAAGTAAAGCTTTCTCTGCCATCTTAGACTTTTAAAAAGACTTTTGGGTAATATATAACATTCCTAGGATTATCCTTTTACCATTACTGAATCATATGGATAACAAAGATATCATAAGGTACCCTTTTTTGATCCCAGAAGATGGTACTTTTTGAAAACTTTTTAATGAGATGTTATATTATATTCTGTCTTTTTGCTATTGGACATGGCTTCTGGTGGAAAATGCAACTTAACAGCTCCCTTTCCCTTTGTAATTGTTGTTATTATTTTTTTAATTCTCCCTCTCTCCTTCCCTCCCTCCCTCTATCCCTCCTTTCCTTCTTTCCTTTCTTCCTTCTTTTTTTTTTTTCACCAGAGAGGGACAAGGTGAGAGAGAGAGAAAGAGAGGGGTAGGGAGTCACAAAGCATGCCGCCAATTCTAAGACTCGAACCACAGTTGGTCATGTGGTAATCCAGCATCCTTAACCACCACACCACCTGCTGGCCCCTGTAATTGTTATTTTTTAAATTAAAAAAATTTCTTTTTACACTGAGTCTCCCTGTGTCGCCTAAGCCAGCCTTGAGTTCCCAATTATGCTGCCATACTCTCCCTGAGGTCCGGGGATCACAGGCACACATCACTGTGGCCAGCCTTTAGGTTGGGTGTGGAATTGAACTAAGGCCTCTCATGTGGCTCTAGTGTACAGAGAACAGTATCTTAGCATTGTACCCCTATGCCATGCCTACAGTTGGTTTTTCATCATGGTTTATGTACAGAGAAATGAAATTGCTAACAGTGTTAAAAGTACCTCTAAGGGGCCAGCAAGTGGCATGTAGTTAAGGTGCTGGACTCCCACATGGCTGACTGTAGTTCAAGTCCTGGAACTGGTGGCTTGAAACATGATGAGTATAGGGGTTGGCAGGTGGTGTGATGGTTAAAGATGCTAGACTCCCAAATGGCTGACTCTGGTTCAAGTCCTGAACCTGGTAGCTTGCTTTCTCACTTTCCCTCTCTCTCTCAGTGTCTGATTCTGTCTGTCTGATCAAACAGGAAAAAATCAACATTTATATATATATAAAGCAAAGAAACATGATGGGTGTGTATGTATGCATGCCTACAATCCCAAGAGGAAACATGGTGGCTGTGTATGTATGCATGCCTACAATCCCAAGAGGAGAATGGAAGAAAAGGGATTGTGGTATGGCTGTACCTCAGGGATGATTTTTCACTTTTTCTTTCTCTTTCTCTGTCTCTCTCCAGGGAGTGCATGCACCCTATGGCAGAAAACCTAGGGGTCTCTGTTCCCAGGACGGGATTTGTTAAAGTTGTCAAGAATAAGAGCTACTTTAAGAGATACCAAGTGAAATTTAGAAGATAGCGAGAGGGTAAAACTGATTACTATGTCGGAAACGCTTGGTGATCCAGGATAAAAATAAGCACAACACACCCAAACACAGGATAATAGTTCATGTAACTAATGGAGATATCATTTGTTAGATTGCTCATGCCCGTATAGAAGGGGACATGATAGCCTGAGCCTATGCACATGAACTACCAAAATACAGTGTGAAGGTTGGTTTGACAAATTATGCTGCAGCATATTGTACTTGTCTGCTGCTGGCCCGCAGGCTTCTCGGTCTTCTCAGTAGGTTTGGCATGGGCAAGACCTATGAAGGCCAAGTGGAAGTGACTGGAGATGAGTACAATGGAGAAAGCACTGATGGTCAACCTGGTGCCTTCACCTGCTATTTGGAAGCTGGGCTTGCCAGAACTACCACTGGCAATAAAGATTTTTGAGGCCCTGAAAGGAGCGGATAGAGGCTTATCTATCCCTCACATTGCCAAAAAATTCCCTGGTTATGATTCTGAAAGCAAGGAGTTTAATGCAGAAGTCCATCAGAAGTACATCATGGGCTAGAATGTTGCAAACTACGTGTGTTACCTAATGGAAGAAGATGATGACTCTCACAAGAAACAATTCTCTCAGTACATGAAGAGCAATGTAACTGTAGACATGATGGAGGAGATGTATAAGGAAGTTCACACTGCTATATGAGAGAACCAGTCTATGAAAAGAAAACCAAGAAAGAAGTTAAAAAGAAGAGGCGAAATCATCCCAAAATGTCCCTGCCCAGAACAGAGATCTGGTAGCCCAGAAGAAGGCAAGCTTCCTCAGAGCTCAGGAGCAGGCTGCTGAGAGCTAAACCAAACAATTTTCTATGACTTTACTCCAGATAAAGATAATAAACTTAACAACAAAGCAGAAAAAAAAAAAAAAAAAAAAAAAAAAACACCCAGCAGTAACGCAATATGTTGCTGAACTCCCATGTAGTGGACCTTGGTTGGAATCCCAGACCCGGTGGCTTAAACTCATGCCAGGCACGTGTGCGTGCGTGCCCAAGATCCTGAGAGGAGAATGGAGGAGAAGGGATTGCGGTGTGGCCATACCCCCCGGGGGTTGATTTCTCACTTTCTGTCTCTCTGTCTCTGTCTCTCTGGCTAGTGCACACACCCTACAGCATAAACCTCTCCCCCCCCCAAAAAATCTTAAAAAATAAAGTACATCTAAAAGAAGAGTAAATAAGTCATTAGTGAGAACACTTTCCCAAGAATAAGACATTACTTGATAACCATTATACATTTTACTGCCTCAATATTCAATTTGGAATCTTAACTTAACCCAATATCACACCCCAGTCGAATTCCATATATGGGTTTATTTTTTTAAATAAAAAAATTCTTAGAATGGCAGATGGTGTACTAGTTAAGGGCACTGGACTCCTACATGGCCAACCATAGTTCAAGTCCTGGACCTGCTGGCTTACTTTCTCACTTTCTCTCTCTCTCTCTCTCAGTCCCTCTCTTGTCAAATTAAAATAAATAAAGTTAAATAAAATAATTCTTTAAAAAATTTTCTACAAATATGAACTGTTATCATAAAAAAATCCATAACTCCATTAACTCAGCTGGTAGACTGTATTTAATGTAATTATTTTCAACAGACAATTTAGAAATATGACTTTTCTTTGATTATAAATGTATTAAAAGAAAAACATTAGGATTTAAAGGTAAAAATTCATGATTATAAATGTGTTAGTAGAAAAACATTAGGATTTAAAGGTAAAAATTCCTAAATAATACCTATAATATACCATTCAGAAATGTAGCAGATTTTCTAATAGCTTAACATTAAATTTTTGATCGATTTTGATCATTTTTGTATAACCATTATAATTTTTGCTAAACTTCTGACAGGGGCCCAATTCTGCATTTATGTATTGTTAAACACTTCATATTTATAGTGATTTAAAGTCTGGTCAGGATGTGGACCTTTCCTCATCTTTTCTGTAAGAACCAATAAGAGATATTGAGAAAAAGAAATTAATCTACTACTTGTGGTTAATTGTACACTTGCAAAAGGAATCTCTCTTACTATGAAGTACAAGCCATCATTTAAAATAAATAATAAGGTTTAATGACATGAATAACATACAGACCTGGTAAAGAACTAATTCTAATGATTTTTCTTACTATTTGAGCTCTAGACAATAGCTATGGGTGTTAAAATGGCATTTCTGTAAGTGCTGATATGATATCAGACTCCTACAATATGGCAATCTGGTGAGATCACAGCTTTTATTATTATTATTTTTAAGGGAGATTTTTGCTATAGGGCCTGTGCATTCACTGGAGAGACAGAGAGAGAAAGAAAAGCAAGAAATCACCCTCCCCCCAGGGGGAATGGCCATGCCACAATCTCTTCTCCTCGATTCTCCTCTTGAAATCTTGGGCACACACACACACTCACATACCTGGTGTGAGTTTTAAGTTGCCGAGTCTGGAACTTGAACTGTGGTCAACTATGTGTGAATCCAGCAGTGTAACCATTATGCCATCTGCTGGTCCTGAGATCACAAATTTTACTACTAGTCTAAATGAAGGGGTCTAAGGCCAGCTAGTAGCGTGGTGGTTAAGGCAGCTGGATGCCACATGACCAACTGTGTGATTTGAGTCCTAGACCTGGCAGCTTGAAAACATGTTGGGTGTGTGTGTGTGCATGTCCAAAATCCCAAAAGAAGAAATTAAGGAGAAAGGATTGTGAAGTGACCATCCTCCATGGTGGGGTGCTTTCTCACTTTCCCAATCTGTCTCTCTCTGGTGAGCACATGTACCCTCTAACAAAATTTATAAACAAAACTAAAAACAAAACAAAACAAAACACACTAAAAACAAAATCTTGAGGTTCTGATCTCCCTTCCTGTGAAGTCAAATACTTTTCATTTTATGTTAATAGAAATTATGTCTAATTAATCAAGAGGAGAATAGATTTCTGAATTATAGTCTTTTTCTGAAGGGTTACAAGTGTAACCTCCATTAACACTGGAATGTGTTAAAAAGACAACTCTTTGAGTGTTGAGATAAAAATATGTCCCTCTAGTGGAGGGTTATATTTTATCTGTAACTGAGTACTTTTGACTCAAGTGACCTATATTGAGAAATAGATTTAATAGTGAAAAAATTGAGGATTGATGGGTCCCTGCCAGGCGGGAACAGAAAATTCAGACATTAATGTAGCTGAAAGGATATAGGCTATGATATTATTCCCAAAATTATCAGAAAGAGAAAATGTAGTAGAGGGGAAAAATAGTATGAACTGTTTTCCATTTTCAACTCCCTGGATGTTCAAATTAATGTTTCCTTACATGAAGGTTTGCATCAGATTTTTCTTCTGAAAAGAGTTCAGTGTTTCACAGGCTCTCTTTCAGTGAGAAATAAACCAAAAGCTTTAGTTCATTTTTGTAAAGATCACTGATCCTCAGTATATGATTCTGTGAAATCCACTTGCTGGTATTCTAAGAAAATTTACTGCCCCATGTGTTACAAAACCAGTATACACAGAATCTTCCAATGGAAAGTCCAGGTAAGAACCTCTTCTGGTCCTCTGGCAAGCCAAGGGTCTCTCAGTAACAGAATTGTATCTTCCTGGAAACACTTAATTTTAGAAGTTACGTTGGTTTTCTTCCTCCTTCCCTCTTTTTCCTCCTCCCTCCCTTTAATTTTCTTTTTCTTTTTAGATGTTTGCTATAGGGTGCATGCACTTGGTGGGGAGAGAAAGAGACAGAGAGAAGGAAAGTGAGAAATTACCCCCAAGAGGTGATGACCATGCCACGATCCCTTCTCCATTCTCCTCTTGGGATTTTGGGCACATATGCACACACACCCAGTTTCAAGGTGCTGGGTGCAGGACTTGATCTGTGGTTGGCCATGTGGGAGTCTAGTGCCTCAACCACCATGCTACCTGCTGCCCCCACCTCCTTTTTTAGCTGGTTGATTCTCACTTTCTTCCTCCTTTTCTTCTGCCTCCTCCTGCCCTTCTTACCCCCACATTAGTTTCTGTTACAATATCAGACTCCTACAATATGGCAATCTGGTGAGATCACAGCTTTTATTATTATTATTTTTAAGGGAGATTTTTGCTATAGGGCCTGTGCATTCACTGGAGAGACAGAGAGAGAAAGAAAAGCAAGAAATCACCCTCCCCCCAGGGGGAATGGCCATGCCACAATCTCTTCTCCTCGATTCTCCTCTTGAAATCTTGGGCACACACACACACTCACATACCTGGTGTGAGTTTTAAGTTGCCGAGTCTGGAACTTGAACTGTGGTCAACTATGTGTGAATCCAGCAGTGTAACCATTATGCCATCTGCTGGTCCTGAGATCACAAATTTTACTACTAGTCTAAATGAAGGGGTCTAAGGCCAGCTAGTAGCGTGGTGGTTAAGGCAGCTGGATGCCACATGACCAACTGTGTGATTTGAGTCCTAGACCTGGCAGCTTGAAAACATGTTGGGTGTGTGTGTGTGCATGTCCAAAATCCCAAAAGTAGAAATTAAGGAGAAAGGATTGTGAAGTGACCATCCTCCATGGTGGGGTGCTTTCTCACTTTCCCAATCTGTCTCTCTCTGGTGAGCACATGTACCCTCTAACAAAATTTATAAACAAAACTAAAAACAAAACAAAACAAAACACACTAAAAACAAAATCTTGAGGTTCTGATCTCCCTTCCTGTGAAGTCAAATACTTTTCATTTTATGTTAATAGAAATTATGTCTAATTAATCAAGAGGAGAATAGATTTCTGAATTATAGTCTTTTTCTGAAGGGTTACAAGTGTAACCTCCATTAACACTGGAATGTGTTAAAAAGACAACTCTTTGAGTGTTGAGATAAAAATATGTCCCTCTAGTGGAGGGTTATATTTTATCTGTAACTGAGTACTTTTGACTCAAGTGACCTATATTGAGAAATAGATTTAATAGTGAAAAAATTGAGGATTGATGGGTCCCTGCCAGGCGGGAACAGAAAATTCAGACATTAATGTAGCTGAAAGGATATAGGCTATGATATTATTCCCAAAATTATCAGAAAGAGAAAATGTAGTAGAGGGGAAAAATAGTATGAACTGTTTTCCATTTTCAACTCCCTGGATGTTCAAATTAATGTTTCCTTACATGAAGGTTTGCATCAGATTTTTCTTCTGAAAAGAGTTCAGTGTTTCACAGGCTCTCTTTCAGTGAGAAATAAACCAAAAGCTTTAGTTCATTTTTGTAAAGATCACTGATCCTCAGTATATGATTCTGTGAAATCCACTTGCTGGTATTCTAAGAAAATTTACTGCCCCATGTGTTACAAAACCAGTATACACAGAATCTTCCAATGGAAAGTCCAGGTAAGAACCTCTTCTGGTCCTCTGGCAAGCCAAGGGTCTCTCAGTAACAGAATTGTATCTTCCTGGAAACACTTAATTTTAGAAGTTACGTTGGTTTTCTTCCTCCTTCCCTCTTTTTCCTCCTCCCTCCCTTTAATTTTCTTTTTCTTTTTAGATGTTTGCTATAGGGTGCATGCACTTGGTGGGGAGAGAAAGAGACAGAGAGAAGGAAAGTGAGAAATTACCCCCAAGAGGTGATGACCATGCCACGATCCCTTCTCCATTCTCCTCTTGGGATTTTGGGCACATATGCACACACACCCAGTTTCAAGGTGCTGGGTGCAGGACTTGATCTGTGGTTGGCCATGTGGGAGTCTAGTGCCTCAACCACCATGCTACCTGCTGCCCCCACCTCCTTTTTTAGCTGGTTGATTCTCACTTTCTTCCTCCTTTTCTTCTGCCTCCTCCTGCCCTTCTTACCCCCACATTAGTTTCTGTTACATTACTGAAAAAATATATCATAGATTTTAAGTGCTTTGAATTCTTATAGTAGGAAATGTACTCAGAATTTAATCTGCTTATTAAAAAAAGAACTGCAGATTTAATTTCTTGTAATACCTTGTTACTATTTTATTGACTTTATTTCTTCAGGACTTAACTAGTCATCTAAAGTAAGTGGTAAAATGAAGGCAGACCAAAAACACCTAACAACTTAGCAATATTTCCTCAATATATAATATAGAGCAAAAATTGTTTCATAAACTTAGGAACAATATCACTGATTTTTTTCTGTATGGATGCTGAGAGGGATTTAGGTGGGTTTGTTTGTTCTATTGTTTAGGGTGATTTTGAGGTCAGTCATCCTGCCACAGATTTTCCTCTGAAAGATGTAGCTTCCTTTTTGGACATACTTGGTGTCTGAGTATGTACGACCTTTGATTTTGGATTCAGGATTTGCATGTGCATGCTGACCTCACACAGAGTTTAATTTTTTAGATCTAGATGTCAGACATTCCGATATTTGGCAACATAGCTTTTTTCCATAGCATCCCCTACGTTTCTTTTAAGGATATAAATTGACCACTGATATAAGGCATTCTTAGAAAATGGAAGGCTTCTTATTAAATAATGACTTACATCATTAAGATATTAAAATACATTTATTTTAATTTTTTGAGAGGTTTTTGCTACAAGGCGCTTACACTCATCAGAAAGACAGAGAGAGACAGAGACACAGAAAATGAGAAATCACCCCCAGGGGGATGGCCATGCCACAATCCCTTCTTCTCCATTCTCCTCTCGGGATCTTCGGCACACATGCACATGTGCCCAGTGTGAGTTTAAGCCACCAGGTCTGGGACTGGAAACGCAGTTGACTACATGGGAGTCCAGTGACATAGCCATTACGCCATCTGCTGGTCCCTAAAATACAGTTTTTTAAAAAAGAATATTTAATTTTATTTATCATTATTACTATTATTCTTAAATTTGCTACAGGACATGTGGTCTAGTGCCTCAACCACCATGCTACCTGCTGCCCCCACCTCCTTTTTTAGCTGGTTGATTCTCACTTTCTTCCTCCTTTTCTTCTGCCTCCTCCTGCCCTTCTTACCCCCACATTAGTTTCTGTTACATTACTGAAAAAATATATCATAGATTTTAAGTGCTTTGAATTCTTATAGTAGGAAATGTACTCAGAATTTAATCTGCTTATTAAAAAAAGAACTGCAGATTTAATTTCTTGTAATACCTTGTTACTATTTTATTGACTTTATTTCTTCAGGACTTAACTAGTCATCTAAAGTAAGTGGTAAAATGAAGGCAGACCAAAAACACCTAACAACTTAGCAATATTTCCTCAATATATAATATAGAGCAAAAATTGTTTCATAAACTTAGGAACAATATCACTGATTTTTTTCTGTATGGATGCTGAGAGGGATTTAGGTGGGTTTGTTTGTTCTATTGTTTAGGGTGATTTTGAGGTCAGTCATCCTGCCACAGATTTTCCTCTGAAAGATGTAGCTTCCTTTTTGGACATACTTGGTGTCTGAGTATGTACGACCTTTGATTTTGGATTCAGGATTTGCATGTGCATGCTGACCTCACACAGAGTTTAATTTTTTAGATCTAGATGTCAGACATTCCGATATTTGGCAACATAGCTTTTTTCCATAGCATCCCCTACGTTTCTTTTAAGGATATAAATTGACCACTGATATAAGGCATTCTTAGAAAATGGAAGGCTTCTTATTAAATAATGACTTACATCATTAAGATATTAAAATACATTTATTTTAATTTTTTGAGAGGTTTTTGCTACAAGGCGCTTACACTCATCAGAAAGACAGAGAGAGACAGAGACACAGAAAATGAGAAATCACCCCCAGGGGGATGGCCATGCCACAATCCCTTCTTCTCCATTCTCCTCTCGGGATCTTCGGCACACATGCACATGTGCCCAGTGTGAGTTTAAGCCACCAGGTCTGGGACTGGAAACGCAGTTGACTACATGGGAGTCCAGTGACATAGCCATTACGCCATCTGCTGGTCCCTAAAATACAGTTTTTTAAAAAAGAATATTTAATTTTATTTATCATTATTACTATTATTCTTAAATTTGCTACAGGACATGTGCACGCACCAGAGAGAGAGACAGAGAGTGGTGGAAGAGTGAGAAAGCAAGTTGCCAGGTCTGGGACTCGAACCATGGTTAGCCATATGGGAGTCTAAGCCTTAACAACCACACTACCTGCTGGCCCAATAAAATACATTTTTAAACAAAGATTTTCATTCTTAAGAGATTGTGATTTGAATAGAGATCCAATTCTCTTTCCTTTTTCAAGTTTAGGAGCTGAATTTTATATTTAAATTAGTAACTCCTGTAGGGCCAAGCTTACAGTATGGGTTTATCTAAAGTTGTTTCAAGGAGATTTGAAAAAATGGTCTCTACTGACCTCCAACATCTTGGCAATCACACTCTGTCTCTCTTTCTCTTAAGCAAAAGAATGAAAACATTTTAAAGTTGAATAGAAGATCCGAAGCTTTTAACAGTCCCCCAGATACTGAAGGGCTTGTCACCTCTGTCCCTCAGTACCATTAACCTCTGAGTACCTTGAATAGGGATTGTCTCGATTTAAGTCTAACTTAAAATCTGTACATGCTGAAATGAGATTTCTGAAACTAACTGTAAAGTGCAAGGGAACAAAGGGTGTGTGTGTATACACACATACATATAAATACACACACAAATATATTTACTTCTTAATCTCTCTATATAATACTTATATAAAGCATGCACTGTCTCTGGAAGAGGACCTAACAAACTGTGATTGACTCCGCTTTTAAAACCAGACAGAGAAGACAAAGCTTTCACTATATGTTCATTATTACCTATTTAAATGTAAAAAAACTAAAAGTACCTCTTCCTATGTAAATATCCATCACACTAAGCTGGTATTTAAGGGTGATCTCCTCAATTTGATATCTCCTAATTACACAACAACTTTGAAATAAGCTGTTTACCCCATTACCTTGTATAGAATCTCTTACATGTAGATTGTTAAAGAATTTATTTATAATGTGATGAAAAGTAAAGAGGTTATACTAGTAACTAGGGTCTAAGTATCAGCTTTGATTCTGAAGATCCATAGGTGGCTGCATTACAACAGAGATGTAGGGGGCCAGCAGGTGGTGTGGTGATTGAGGTGCTGAACTCACACATGGCCAACTGCAGTTTGAGTCCTGGACTCGATGACCTAAAATTACTCTGGGCATGTGTTTGTGTGTGTACAAAATCTCAGGAGGAAAATGGAGGAGAGGGGATTGTGGGATGGCCATCCCCTTTGGGACATGATTTCTTACTTTCCATCTCATTGTCTCTCTCTGTTTCTCTCTGGCAAGTACACATGCCTTATGGCAAGACCCTTAAAAAAATAGAGATGTAGAAGATTCTGATGTGGGTGGAGAGACATTTCAATACAACTAATTATAGGTTTGTACATAAATAGGTCTCACTGGACTATCATGAAATGTCAGAACATATTATATAATATATGGGAATAGTGCAATGTATCTAAACCTCAAATTGCAACTCCTGCTTTAGGGTTAAAAGAAAATTTTGGACATTAGATGGGAAAATACACAGTCTCTATCCAGTAGGTAGATATGATTGAGTAAAAAATCACCCAAAATACGTGCTTTACAATACCAAGCATGGGACCAGCAGGTGACATAGTGGTTATGTCACTGAACTCCCACGTGGCCAATCTTGGTGAGAGGCCCAGACCTGGTGGCTTGAAAATCATGCTGGTTGCCTGTGTGTGCAAGCCCAAGATCCCAGGAAGAGAATAGAGGAGAGAGGATTATGGCATGGCCATCCTCCCTGGGGGTGATTTCTCACTTTCCCTTTCACTGTCACTGTCTCTCTTCCTGGCAACCACATGCACCCTATGGCAAAAACCTCTAAAAAACAAAAACAAAAACAAAAAACAAGCATGTATTTGGCTCCTAATTCTGCTGGGCAGTTCTCATGTGGGCTACTCTTTCCATGTGTCTGTGGTCCATTGTGAGTGACCACTGTAAGCTAGCTGCAGGCTGGTTCAGCTCATCTGTCTGGGACTGACACATTGTCTAGGACCTCTACTGGCACAATTAGGCTAACTGATCTCCAACCCACTTTACCTCCCTTCCCGGTGAAGGCTAGCCTGAGGTTGTTCTCATGACCAAGAGACCACAACAACCAACTCTGGTCTGTGGGACCAGAGTTACCACAGGCAAAGTGTGAGCTCATACGTCTTCTGGAGGCCCAGATCTGGAATAGGCAGTCTGTCCCCTCAGATGTCATTGGCTATGAATGCCATAGCCAGCCCAGATCCAAGGCCTTGATAGTGGCCTCCACTTTTGGGGAGAAGCTGTCAGAGTCCCATTGCAGGGGAAGTAGTTTTGGGTAGCCACATGGTCTTGAACTTAGGAGAAAGACCTGTAAGTTAAGCAGATTGTAAGCATTTTAAACAATTTTTACTTCCCCACATGGTTTGAAAATGAGCAGTTAATTTTAAACTCTGTGTTGAAAATATGTAATTCTTTTATTTATTTTCATATTTGTCTACCACAGCTATAGTAGCTGTTATTTACAGAACACTCACAAGGCACTTTGTGCCAGTCACCCACAAGGCACTGGATACACATTTATCTCTCATTTTTACCACTATGACATAATATCACTCCCATTTTCAGATGAAGAAATTAAATGCTATTGGTTCATTGGAGGTGGCAGAGTCATCTATTGATTCCAGAACTGTGTGGCTCTAAAATCGAGGCCTTTGCATAGTATGATGGAGTTCCATGATATCTGGAATTAATTATTGTGAATTCAATAGCAGATGCACAATATGGGATTGGAATGGGTTTGTAAGAGAAAGATGAAATTATTTAGATAAGATAGACAATCCAGGGACTGCAGATGGCGTGGAGGTTGAGGTGCTGGACTCCCACATGGCTGACCGTGGTTCAAGTCATGGACCTGGCAGCTTGCTTTTTCACTCTCCCTCTCTCTTTTTCTCTCTGGTTAAACTGAATAATAATAATAATAAATAATTATTAAAAGAAAAGTATTCTTTAAAAAAATTAGAGAGAGAGAGAGAGAGACAGAGAGACAGACAATCCACCCAGCCTCTTTCCCCAGTGAGTATATATTTACAGGAACTCTGAGTTGGTAGTATAGCTTTGCTATTATCTCAGGTAACTGTATGGATTGAACCCTGAGTTATACCAGCTCCTAGGTGCTTCTGATGCTGATGTGATTCTGGAATTTGTTTTAAATAATTTGTTTTAAATAATACATCTCTAAATGCAAGTAAGCTTCTTTATTTAGAGTTCAGAGAAAAAGTGATCTAATTAAGTGTTAAGGGAAAATTTATGAATGTTGGGTCTATGGGCTGTAATTCAGTCTCCAGTATGTCACATTATCAGAGAATTTTCCAGGGTAATTTTGACTTTACATACTTCTCATTTTAAGAGCAAAGTTTTGACCCTAAACATCAGTAGGATCTAAATTCAGTTTTCTATATTGTATTATCCAGAGGAGCTTGTTTGTCATTGTTGTTAGGGAGAGAGAGAAAAAGGGAGGTATTTTTGATAGTCTCACTGTGATCCTCCTATCTCTCTCCTTCCCGCTCCTCCCAATTAGCTGGGATTACATGTGTATGCAACAATGCATGTTCATGTTGGCTTGGGAACTGAACTGCACCTCTCATGTGACTTTCAGCCTCCCAAACAGTGGTACTACTGGTGCATCACTATGGTTGCTTTTGGAGGATTTTAATGTTTGTATAATAAAATGCATTTCCAAATTGGGACATAAAGCATTTACCCTGCCATCTTCAGATACATTAATCTAGTTAAACTCATCAAAAACAAAACAAAAGAAAACAAAAAAAACAAACGATGTCACTATGACCTTGCTACTGTAGTGCCATTTTATAAAACTAAATTTTTACATTGTGTTGTATGAATAAATCACTAGTTCATTAACAAAAAATACTCTGCAAGGAAGATGCTAGCTTTGTATTAAGAATATTTAGCCGTTGATGATCATAAAGTTAATGTGAAAAACAGTATATAAATTGAAGTGCATAAACAAAATTATCTTATTATAAGCATCCTGCTTTTATTTTTGACTGCTAAATTTTTATTGGAGTAATTTACATGGAGAATTAACTGAACATCACTGTGGGACTAGTAGTTACACTCTAGCATCTTAGGAGCCCCGTTCGCATTCCTTTCAGACACCACTCCCTCTGCCTCTCAGAGTAACCATTATTTAGACTTTTCACAGTGCAGATTAATTTTGCCTGTATTTCATATGATGGAATTATATGGTATATATGTTTTTGTGTATCTGACTTCTAAGTCAACATTAAGTTTGAAAGACTGATCCATAAGACTGTCTGTCATTGCAGATAATTTATTCTTATTGCTCATGAGTGAATATGCCACCATTAATCTATTCTGTTGGGGTGAACTTGGGTAGTTCCCTTTCAGGGCTATCACAGTTAATGCTGCTGGTTCAGCTCAGTGGCATGGTGTTAATGCACTGCTCAAGCAAAGATGGATTCAAATGGAAGAGCTTGGGTTCATTTCCCAATTGAGCTGCACATTCAGGGTTTGTGTGCTAATGATCCCGACTGGCTAGAAGGGTTTGGTGTAGGGGAGGATCATGGTGTGAAACCCTATTGAGGATGCTTGTCTTTCACTCTCTTGTCTCTTGTTCTCAAACAAATTCACTTAAAAAAAGCACAACTACAAATACTGAATAAGTCTTTTGTGAACACATGTCATATTTCTATTGTGATTGTGTCTAGTCTAATAGGTCACAAATTGTGCATGTTTACTTCTTTGGTCTTCAGAAGTGGTTGCCAGTTTGGGGTCAGCAGGTGGCATGGTGGTTAAGTTGTTGGACTCATACATGGTTGACCATGGTTTGAGTCTAAACATGGTGGCTTGAAAATCACACCAGGCACGTGTACATGCATGTCCAAAATTAAAGAGGAGAACAGAAGAGAAGGGATTGTGGCATTGCCATCTCCCAATGTGATTTCTTTCTTTGCCCCTCACTGTTCCCCTCTTCATTTCTCTTCAGTGAGCACACCCTATGGCAAAAACCTTAAAAAAAAAAAAAAAAAAAAAAAGGGATTGCCAGTTCACTAACATCAGAAGTATAAAAGGAAAACCAGCTATGGGAACCAGCAGTTAGCATAATGGCTATATCGCTGGACTCCCACGTAGTCGACTGCGGTTCGCGTCCCGGACCCGGTGGCTTAAAACTCACACTGGGCGCATGTGCGTACGTGCCCAAGATCCCGAGAGGAGAATGGAGGAGAAGGGATTGTGGCGTGACCATTCTCCCTGGGGCATGATTTCTCGCTTTCTGTCTCTATGTCTCTCTTTGTCTGTCTGGTGAGCGCACGCGCCCTATAGCGAAAACCTCTCCAAAAAAAAAAAAAAAAGAAAAGGAAAAAGGAAAACTAGCTGTGGTGATGCAGCAGTAACTCAATGCTGAAGCCATAGGGATGACCCTGTTTTGTGTCCTGAGTTCTCGCTGTACATGCTGGGCACGCATGTGCCCATGATTCTGACTGAGGCTGGTATAGATCACAGTGTGAAGACTGTTGGGGGTGCCTCTTTCCTTCTCTCTTTCAAGATAGAAATAAATTTTCAAAAGCAACAAAAACAATAAAAGAAGTATATGAAAAGACTCAACCATGGTGATGTGTGCCGCTAAGACACTGTGTTCCATAGGCAGGAATGATATGGGAGGTCTGGATTACATTCCTGATCTAACCTAAAGGCTGGATGTCACGATATACACCTGTAATCCCAGAGAGCTGGGAGGATAATTATATCACAGTGAAACACCATCTAAAAAAACAGAAACTGTATAAGAGCGGCTAGTACTTTAAATCTTCAGTTTAGCCAGTATGATTCCCTCTTATCTAAAAACATTGGAATGACTGAAGTTTCCCATAAGAAATATATATAGTCTCAAGGTTGTGGGTTAACAATTCCAAGATGATAATTATTAAAAGAATCTTCTGAGGATTAGAGGGAAGATAACATTCTCTTTTTTTTTGGAGAGGTTTTTGCTACAGGGTGCGTGCGCTCGCCAGACAGAGAGAGAGACAGAGAGACAGAAAGCGAGAAATCACCCCCCAGGGGGGATGGCCATGCCACAGTCCCTTCTCCTCCATTCTCCTCTCGGAATCTTGGGCACGCACGCACACGTGCCTAGTGTGAGTTTTAAGCCACCGGGTCCAGGATGTGAACCTCGATTGACTACGTGGGAGTCCAGCGACATAGCCATTATGCTAACTGCTGGTCCCCCAAGGAAAGATAACATTCTTAACAGAGTTGCACTAACCTCATCTTTATGAAAATGGGATACAGAATAATTATAATTTTAATTAAAAAGTCATGATGGCTGATTTATGTTTATTCTTTGGTCTTCTCCCTTTTCTTTTCAAACCATTAGGAATGACCAACCTAGGGGCCAACAGATGGCATTGTGGTTACATTGCTGGACTCCCACATGACCATACTTGGTTTGAGGCCTAGACCTGGTGGCTTGAAATTCAGGCGAGGTGCATGTGCATGAATACCCAAGATCCTGGGAGGAGAATGAATGAGAAGGGATTGCGGTGTAGCCATACCCCGGGGGATGATTTCTTACTTTCCTTCTCACTGTCTCTGTCTCTCTCTTTGAGGAGTGCACATGCCCCAAGGCAAAACCATCTTAAAAAATAAAAAGGAATGTTCAACTTCTGTTTTACATTAAGATTACTTTAAAACAGAACACTTATGTTTCCCCCATTGCATCTAGTGACTTTTGTATTCTTTCCTAAATACTACCAACATCTGATTAAAGTTAGAAAACAGTCTTTTCAAAGCAGTCTTGTGCATTATAATCCCCTGACACGATTCCATGTAGAAGAAATACCTATGATTTTATTTCTTAGCATATGCTTCAAACAACAAACCCATCTGTACATCTAGGTTCTCCTCTTGCATCTCAAAAGATAAAGTATCTCTCAAAATAGTAATTCTCTTGAGAGAATGCACTTTTTCAAAAATTAAGTTTTCATCAGTATTTGGTTTTGGAGCTATAATTTATACAGTTGATAATAGCATTCTTGTGAATTTCTCAAGTAAATTATGAATATATAAGAAAAAGTTAAAATATGAGGCATTGTAAGAAGACAGCATAACTTTACAAAGTCAGTTGTGGTGAGCCTTTAAAAGTTGTTGTTTCTCAGCTATAAGATTTATGTTGCAATATGCAGCTTTTTAAACTGAGGATAGGATTATTTTCAGAAATATTATTTTAACTTGATTGTGTGAGTTGGTTCATTTCTAGTGACCAGAATAGAAAGGTCACAAGAAGTGTTGAGCCATGTACAGTTTGCCAATAATTGTTCTAACTATTACTTTAAAAAAGCTATGTCAGAGGCCAGCAAATCTTGTTAGGGGTGTCTCTTTTTCTTTCTCCTCCTTTCACTGTATCTCTGTCTCTCTAATGGAAGGAATAAATAAACTTAAAAGTTATGTGAAAAAGGACTTTATATACAAGTTGAGACTTTTCTGAATGGTATATTCTAATCTTATGAGTGGTATTGGTATTAACCAAGTACATTTTAAACATATAAGCTATCTCTGGATAAAAAATATTCAAAACCATTTATCAAACAACGTGGAAAGCTCTAATATCCAAAAGAAAAGAAAAAGTTAAATGTAGCTTTTACTAGGCATTTACCTGGGTAGTAAGGGCTCAGTAAATAATAACCAAAAGAAAAACAATAATGTTGAGTGCTATCATTAGCTCTGTTTTACAAATAAAGATGTTGAGACATAAAGGGATTCCAATTACTAATTGGTCCAAACCACACATCTCACAGGTTTCAGATGTAGGATTCAAATTTATTGAACAATAGAAATGCCATCTTTTAAAGTATCTATGTGGAAAAAGTTAAACACATTACTATATTAGAGACAGTTCTTGCTTTATGCCCTACTCACACACACACAATTCAGTTAAGTAACACCAGCCCTCCGACAACATAGCTCGTAGAATATTAACTGTAATCCTGGGACGTCCAATCTTTTTTATGAGTTCTTCAACTCATAGATCACTACATAAAGCACAGATGCATGTCATGATTGGTGACCAGTCACTTCGCTTCTTTCAAAGTATGTTGATGATTGGTCACAGTGTACTTGTTATTGAGATTATGCACAGACAGCAGTGTAGATAGTTGTGTTGCTTCTTGTTTTTCAATGATACAGCCACATGGAAGTTTTAAAAATGAATGATTGAAAGAAGGAATTAGCCAATGAAGATAAAAATGGAGGGAGGAAATCAAAAGTGATAACACTGGAAGTGAATTTAATGTAGATGAAATTAGAGCATGAACAGCTGGCTGTAGAGATGCTGACACTGCCTCTGTAGGAGAGAGTCTATATGCCCAGCCAAGAACTTAATAAAAGTGAACCTATAAATGCAAAAGAGGAAAGTAATTAAATGAAAGGATAATCTCCCAGAAGTAAACATCAGTGGGGGAGGGGGCACTTCATATAAAAGGAACTCTTGGAGATATTTCAAGACATTGGACCTATAAAGTATAAAATATTGAAAATTTATTCTAACTTAGAAAGGATTATGACAATTTGCCAAGTACTGAAGACTATCTGGCACAGCATTGTAAGTTGTATGACAAGAGAAGGCAAGCACTGCTTAAATGACTCTTGGTAAGGGTTTTTTGTTTTTTTTTTTTCTTTTAAATACAAAGATATAAAATATCTTGCCTTAGATTGGGATACCATAACAAAGTACCACTGACTGGATATTTTAAACAAAATTCAGTTCTCACTGTTCTGGAGGCTTAGAAGTCTGAGATCAAGGTGCTAGGTAGGTAGGTTTCACTGCAAGACCTCCCTTCTTGGCTTGTATCTGAATGTCATTTCATAATGTGTTAATCCAGCCTTTTTGTGCAAATGCAGAGAGAGTAATCACTTTCTCTCCCACTTGTAAGGCCACTAATCCTAGTATGTAAGATCCACTTTTATAATCTCATCTAACTTTCATTGACTTGTAAAAGCTGAATCTCAAAATATATTAAGGGTTGGGATTTCAACATATGAATTTTGGGGGGGTGTACAATTCAGTCCATAGCACATTTTAATATTCAATGTTTTTAATGTTTTAAATTACACAGTGTTATACTAAACATATGTTATTTCAGTTTTTATGACAAAAAATGATAGTATGTAAGGTAAGGCATATGTTAATTAGTAAAATTTAACCACTCCATATGAGTATACATATATTTCAAAACAACATACTGTGCATGATAAATATATATGATTTTCATTTGCCAATTAAAAAATAAATATATGTTGGTTTATCTATTCTTTCTTTTTTTTTTTTTTTGAGAGGTTTTTGCTATAGGGAATGTGTGCTCGCCAGAAAGACAGAGAGAGACAGAGAGACTGAAAGCAAGAAATCACCCCCGGGGGCGATGGTCACATCGCAATCCTTCCTCCTCCATTCTCCTCTCGGGATCATGGGCAATGCATGCACACATGCCCAATGTGAGTTTAGGCCACCAGGTCTGAGACTTGAATCACAGTCGACTACATGGGAGTCCAGTGACATAGCCATTATGCCAACTCTTGATCCCTGGTTTTTCTATTTTTTTTTAATTATACACTTATAACAAAAGTAAAACAAGGGTTTTTTATTATTTTTTTAAAAAGTATTTGTTGCCATAAAGTGTGTATGCTCACTGGAGAGAGATAGAGAAAGGGAAAGTAAGAAATCACTCTCCGAGGAATGACCACGCCAGTTCCTTCTTCATTTTTCCTCCTAGGATTTTTGGGAGTGCACACATGTACCTGGTGTGATTCTCAAGCTGTCAGATCCACGACTCGAACTGTGGTTGCTCATGTGGGAATCCATCATTTCACCTGCTGGTAGTATAAACAGTTTTTTAATGATTTGATCTTCTTTTTTTTTTTTTTTTTAATGCTTTATGGTGCTTGCACTCATCAGAGTGGAAAGAAGTGAGAAATCCCACTGTAATCCCTTGTCCTCCATTTTCCTTGCAGGATTTTGGGCACACATGCACACATATCCAGGTGTTTCTCCAGTAGTTGGGTCTGGAACTCAAACCATGTAGTCAGTTATGTAAGATCCAGCTGCCCCAATCTCCATGATACCAGCTGGCCCTGACAAAATAAAATTGGATTTTCCCCCTGATGATTATTAAAATCACTTTGTATGGTTTCAACTTGTGTGGTCAATCATACAGTTCCATATTACCTAGTAAACACAGGACTACCTGTGGTTAAGTGCTGGTGGTTTTTTTTTTTTTTTTTTTTTTTATATTGTCTCAATCAAGCACATCAACAAACATGTTATTATTAGTAAATGATCTTCCATTTCTTGTTTTCTGTATGTTTTGCTTTTTCTCCCCCATCCTTGGTTCCCTCTCTTACCCTCTGCCACCTCCTGTTCTCCTCCCACACTGTCTCTGTTATCTATTTCTATACCATTTTCTCCCCACATTTTATTGAATCACCAAAGACCCTCATCAATCCAAATACCCTCCTAGCAAACTCATGTGACACACACATTTCCATGAGCACAAGTCTAACTTTACGCATCCTATAAATTAGCACCTAACTGGGGCTACATATCCTACTGCAGTCATTGTTTTCCTGAAACTTTTTTTTTATAACTCAATTTACATTCCTTCCCTAGGCATCATCACAGCACACAAAATGCGATCTCCCATCCAGTACACACTGCATAGTGACTCAATCATGCACATTACAAAAAAAATAAATTTCCAAGTCTAGTTGTTAGAATTTATTTCCATCCCTCTTTCTGACCCTCTGTCCCTTCCCCCCCTC
>NW_006160205.1:2605767-2608897 GCF_000334495.1 Tupaia belangeri chinensis | reverse complement strand
CTTCTTCTGCCGCTAGCTCGTTTGTTGGAGGCTGAATTATTAGTAGAAAATCTTCATTCCCTTAAAAATCTAGTTCGCAGTAGCCATGTGGAACCTTGTTCTGAAGGCCCGTGACTTCTTCTGCCGCTAGCTCGTTTGTTGGAGGCTGAATTATTAGTAGAAAATCTTCATTCCCTTAAAAATCTAGTTCGCAGTAGCCATGTGGAACCTTGTTCTGAAGGCCCATGGCTTCTCCTCCGGCGGTGAGAAAAAATTTTCTCAAATACGGCTAGCATGATGGAAATTAATAAATGGGGCCAGCTGATGGCATAGTGGTTAAAGTGCTGGACTCCAACATGGTAGTTCAGACCCAGCAGCTTGAAACCCAAGCTAGGTGCATGTGTGTGTGTGTGTGTGCCCAAAATCCCAAGAGGGGATGGGGGAGAAGGGATTGTGGTGTAGCCATCACCTTCCCACTAGGGGGTTAATTTCTTGCTTTCTGTCTCTTTGTCTCTCTGGTAAGTGCACAAACCTTATAACAAAAATGTCTCCCTGAAAAAAAGAAGAAATCAGTAAATCACACTCTTCATTTAGAATAAGTTGGCTGAATGTCATAGGGAACCTGAAAATGTTAGCATCTCTGGCCCTGTAATTTTACTACTTGGGTTATGTCACCTGGAAACAGACATAGTCAGAGACTTATATGCCAGATGTTCATTTTAACATCTGAGATGGCTAGGTTGGCTGAAGAGGTAATGTGGCTTCAGATAAAGACTACTGGGAGATAGGTGTAACGGAATTTCCTTAAATATAAAATAAAGGTCATGAATTCAGTTCAAGTTCAAATTGTACACAATTATGTATTTAAAAAAAAACTGAATACACACAACATCTGAGATCTGACTCTTAAAGCTGCTTGGCAAGTTTCTTGGTCATGTACAAATGAGATCTTCTCAGTCTGCCCCCTGTAGCTCTCAAGATGCTTCTTGGTCCAGTTAGAATAAAACCCAAGCCCCATACTATGACTAGTGAAACTATCTGTGATCAGGTTCTGATTAGGGCCTTAGAATGAGTCCTGGGGCAGGGATTGTGCTGAACAAAGCATCCCCTAGTTTTCAGGGAAAGCAAGTCCTCAATGGTGAAAAGTATCCTCAGCTTAACTCCCCAGGACTCCCACTCATTAAACTTAACAGATAAAAGCTTGGAAACCCACCATGGGTGAGAGTCAGCAAAAACAAGTGATTTTTCACTTTATCTCTCTCTCTGTATGTCCAGTGAGTACATGCACTCTATAACAAAAAATCTATGGAAAAAAAAAAAAAAGAGGGTTAGCCTGTGGCATGGTGGTTAAGGAAACTAGATCCCACATCGCCTGCTGTGTGAGTCAAGCCCCAAACCTGGTGGCTTGAGGAACATGCCAGACATGTGTGCAGGTGTGCCCCAAATCCTGAAAGTAAGGGGAGGTATAGAATGGATTACAGCATGATTTAATATGGATGTGTACATTTTCACTTTCTCTCCACACTCCTCTATCTGTCTCTGGTGAGCATACACAATCTTTGGCAAGCATTAAAACAAAAATTCCAAAAGAATGATAAATGTAAAATTCAAGACAGTCATTACCTTTAGAGAAGTGCAGGAAGTTGAGACAGAGAAGAAACATATGAAGATAATGTTAATAGTCCAGCCCTGGATCAATCTGTGTACATTTTATCATAGGGTAGACGCATGTTGTGAATGCTTGTACATACTAAATATTCCATAAAATAAGTGATACAAAATTCAAGTGTATTTTAAATTTTAGGCTGTGGGAAGCCAGATTAACTGCAGTGCTGGTAGACTAGGATTTAAGTAGTCAGTTGAATGTTCTGGCAAATCTGTGGTGACTCAGTCATGAACTAGCTGAAACATATTAGGAAGGTTTCTTAATTTTTTTTTTGCCTTAATTTTTTCATCTATAAAGTGAGGATAAAAATGGCCTCTGCTTGTTGGGAAAATGATATGAAAGAGTGGGAATAAAGCCCTTGGTACATAATACCTCAAATGCATAGTAAATACCTAGTGAATGTAATTTAGGAAGATTAAATCAGAGGTCTGAAATATAGTTATACACAAACTCTCTAGCACTTCTGCCATTTCCCTGAAAAGTCATATCCTGGGTTCCAGAATAAACACATGAGCCCATCCAACAATGAGGATCAAGCACACGTGGGCCTGCTCTTTAAAGCAAAATAGATAAATGGGATTACATCAGATTAAGATGTTTCTGCACAGCAAAGGACACAGCAATTTGTGTGAATTGACAACCCTTGGAATGGGAAAAAAATTTTGTAATTTTTTGAATCAGATAAGGGACTGATAACCCAAATTCACAGAGAACTCAAGCAGCTTACACAGAAAAAAATGACTAGTCCAATTAAAAGATGTGATAATGAGCTGAATAAACAACTCTCTAAGGAAGACATATGAATAGCTAAAAAGCACATGAAAAAAATGCTCAACATCTCTCATCATAAGGGAGATATAGATCAAAACCACAATGAGATACCACCTAACTCCAGTCAGAATGGGAAAGATGAAAAAAACGAAAAATGGTAAGTGCTGGCAGGGATGTGGTGAAAAGGGAAACCCCCTACACTGTTGGTGGGAATGTAAATCCATCCAGCCACTGTGGAGAACTATATGGAGGTTCCTCAAAGACCTTAAAATAGAACCACATGATCCAGCAATTCTACTCCTGGGTATCTATCTACCCAAAGGACAGGAGAATGCTCAGTCAGAAAAGTGCTTGCTAATCTACGTTTATTATGGCATTATTCATGATTACTAAGAGATGGAACTAATCCAAATGTCCACAAACAGATGAATGGATTGAAAAAGTGTGGCACACATACTCCAGGGAATATTATTCAGCCATAAAAAAACAACAAGACTCTGGCATTTGATAGAATGTGGACAAATATAGAAGATGTATTGCCGAGTGAAGCACGTCAGGCTATTAAAGAGAGACATTTTATATCTCTACATAACATATACTGTCTGTCTGCACTCTACGGTAGAGATTGAAAAATTGGAGGAAATAAAAGCATTGAAAATAGTTATGGACACTGGGACAAAGTGGAAGGAGAGTAGGAGAAGGGAAGAGTGTAGG
>NW_006160205.1:2583021-2605755 GCF_000334495.1 Tupaia belangeri chinensis | reverse complement strand
TAGGGAAGGAGATTTGGGAGAAAAATTAGAGAGGTAAGACATTTGTGGGACACAGAAATGGTTTATTACTGTTGATGATGTATATAGTAGTCTCAACTGGACTGGTCTGATGTGTATTTCATGCTGGGGGTAAATTCACTTTACAATCTAAACAAAGTATAGTGATTGAGTGTATAAATAATAATACTAAATAAAAAATAGCAGAGCTGTCTATCTGAACCTGACCTCAATTAACCAATCTCCAGCTGATATGCTGTTTGAGCATTGAGAATACACAATTATTTTAAGCCTATGAGCCATAAAATATTTTGTTTGCAGAGGTAGGTGACTGATGCATGAGTTGCTATTGTTATAATAATAGTTATTGTGCTGTTAAAGATCTCAAAGATAGTTGTTCTTGGGTCTGCAAAATTTATCTCACATGCAGTTGTCACAGCATAAATACTTTACGCACACTGGCCTCATCTCTCCTTTAGCTACAAAACACACTGGCTTGAATCAGCTCCTCTTGCCATTGTCAAAACAACAACAACAACAAAAACCTGAGGATGGAGAAGAATCATAACAGGCCTAGGTTGGTAAAAGAGTCAGCTTTGGATATAGCCATTTGACATCTGTAGTATGATGTCAAATCCTTTGTTGTTAGGCTTTTGCATAGTTCATAAGCCACTTGTGCATATACTGTCTTACTGAACTGCACAGCAACCTGCCTGGTAGCCAAGACCAGGATTAGGTTGCCTCCTGGGCAATAAAGAACCCTACTCTCAGAGGAGTTATGGTGATTTTCCCAGGGCCACAGAGTTTGTATGGTTCAACAGCATCAAGGCTGCAACTTCTGTTGCTAGGTGCTGGCTTTCGTTCACTGCCTCATGAACACCGTTTAAGACTTCCAATTTTCTTTTTTTTGGAGAGGTTTTCGCTATAGGGCACGTGCGCTTGCTAGACAGACAGAGAGAGACATAGAGACAGAAAGCGAAAAATCACCCCCCAGGGGGGATGGTCATGCCGCAATCCCTTCTCCTCCATTCTCCTCTCGGGATCTTGGGCATGCACACACATGTGCCCGGCATGAGTTTTAAGCCACTGGGTCCAGGACATGAACCACGGTCGACTATGTGGGAGTCCAGCGACATAGCCATTATGCTAACTGCTGGTTCCCCCAATTTTCTTTCTTGAGAGTAGATACTTTTCAACACATTGGGTAGTTTTATTTTATGCCTCCTTGGTGCCATGGAAAGTGCGTTAGATAGCAGCAGTCTGTCCTACCTATGCAGTCACTGGACCTCAGAGAAAAACACAGATTCTAAAACACTAATCACTCTGGTATTGCAGGTCTTTGCTGATTCCTCAAACCATGTTTGGTAGGAAAACCTAGATGTGGGAGTGTGGATGGGATAAGGACATGTCTTTACCAAAGGAATCTCGGAAATGCCTGAACCCATTAATTATTCTGTACATTACTAAAAGATTACAGAATAAACCAAGTTCTGATTTCATATACTTATTTGGATATTAAAGTATGTAAAATAAATTGATGAATGAATATACCATATTCCTTAAAACTTCTACACAAACCATAAGAAAATACTGGAAGGCTTTCAAAAGGCTACATGTTTAGAACATTATTAGGTGTCCTTATTTGTAAAATTCTTTTAAATAATATTAGATTATTTAAAATTATACAGATTTTTTTTTCCAAAAATAAACTAAGTTTCTTTAAAATTTTCTAGTTTGAAGAAAACTGGGTTTAATGATTTAATGTTAGAGGTGAGGATCTGGGCATTTGACACCCTGAATTGCAATCTCAATTCTATCACTTACTGGTTGTATGACTTTGGACAAGATAGTTAAGATTTCTAAACATCAGTATTCTCATCTGTAAAGTGGAACTAGTAAGATCTTTCTTATAAGTTTTTTTGAAGATGAAACTAGATTATTCACACACAGTGGTTAGAAAACCAAGTACTAGTAAGCATTACAATGTGAACAATTTATTAATGATTGTTTCTAAAATTATTAGGAATTAACTAGTTAAGACTTTTGGCAAGTGATTTCATCTTTTTAAAAAAGAATTATTTATCTTATTTACTGTTATTAATATTTTTTTAATTCTATTTGGTACATGCACTCACCACAGAGAAAGAGATAGAGAGAGGGAGAGGGAAAATGGGAAAGTGAGAAAGCAAGCCACCAGATCTGGGAATCGAACCACAGTCTACCTCGTGGGAGTCCAGCACCTTAATCACCACACTGCCTGCTGGCCCAGGTGCTATCTGCCATGTGCTTCATCCAAGCAGAATCTTGCTTTATCTGAGTACAATATGGTAGCTAAGAGGGTGAAATTGAATTGGATTCTTTAAATTTCAAATCCCATGTCCAAGTGGTATAACACATGTAGACCCCAGTGCCTTAAAAAATGCTGAAAATAAGAGAATCCACCTCATAGGATTGCTCAGAAGGGAAGTGAGAAAAAAGATGGAAAGCTCTTAGAACAATGCCTTACTCATGTCAATACTTAATACATGTTGGCAGTAATCCAGCAGTGAGGGAGCTAGAATAAAGATCTAAGGTTTATTACCTTTGTTTCCCCTCATCTGGAAGTGTTGACTCTCTGGCAAGAACATTTTAAAGTCAAGCCATTGACATCCTTGTGCCTGCTGGTTGCCAGTCCCTGGGTTGTCAGTCTCTGGCTCTTGTTAGGTAGCTCAGCCTGCACTTGGCTTTGGGCCGTTTCTCCCTAAGGGGGCATGTTTGGTGCTGAGCCAGAGTCCATACACACACAGTGGGTACCACAGCTCACAGCTGCTGCCAATATGTCACCTAGAACACACTCTCCTTGAGAGAGTTTTCTGAGTTGTCATCCCTGTGGTGGTTGGAGCAGAAGTAGTTCCTCAGAAGTCCCTTCTTGCAGCACAAGAGCCTACATTTTTTTTTTTTTTTTTTTGGAGAGGTTTTCGCTATAGGGCATGTGCACTCGCCAGGCAGACAGAGAGAGACATAGAGACAGAAAGCGAGAAATCACCCCCCAGGGGAGATGGTCATGCCACAATTCCTTCTCCTCCATTCTCCTCTCCCGGCATGAGTTTTAAGCCACTGGTTCTGGGACACGAACAGTGGTCGACTACGGGAGTCCAGCGACATAGCCATTATGCTAACTGCTGGTTCCCTAGAGCCTACATTTCTGACAATCCTAGCAACCCATTTCTGAACAGTTCTTGTTCCACGGCAACTAGGTTTTATCTTCTCTGATCCCTTACCCAAGTCTCGAATACTTCCATCTTCCCCCAAGGCTAGGAAACTCCAGGCCTACCCACAGTTAAAGGTCTAGTCGGAAGCATTTCTTTGTTCACAGCTAACCAGAGATACTCCCTCTTGTAAACTTCTCACCACCCTTTAGAAAAGAGATTACATCCAAGCTCTCTTTTTAAGGCCTACAAGGCCTTCTGTGATCTGGCTTCTTCTGTTTTCCAACCTCATGTCGTACTTCATTCTTGAGCTTCAGCCCCAGGAATCTTCTTTGTGTTCCTTGGGTACTTGTAGCATGGTGGTTAAGGCGGCTGAATTTTTTATTTTTAAGACTTATTTAATTTTGGGATTGGCAGGTGGTGTGGTGGTCAAGGGCACTAGACTCCCACATGGTCAGCTGTGGTTTGATTCCTGGACCTGGTGGCTTGCTTTCTCACTACCCATCCCCCCCCTCCTCTGTCCCTCTCTGCCCAAATTAAAATAAATAAATAACATTAAATAAAATAATTCTTTTTAAAAAAACACTTCATTTTATTTATTATTATTTCTTAATTTGCTATAAGGCATGCACCCTGACCAGAGAAAGACAGCGAGAGATAGAGGGAAAGTGAATAAGTAGGCTGCCAGGTCCAAACCAAGGTCAGCCATGTGAGAGTTCAATGCCTTAACCATCACACCACCTGCTGGCCCATTCGTGGCTGGATATTAAATGACCCGTAGCCTGATTTGAGTCCTGGATCCATTGGCTTGAAGAGCACATGGGGGTGTGTGTATGCATGCTCAAAATCTCTCAATAAAAGAGAGATAGAAGAAAGGGATTGTGGTGTGACCAGACCCCATTTGGAAGAAATTTCTCATTTTCTCTCTCTCTTTCTCTGTCTCTCTGGTGAACACATGCACCCTCTGGCAAATTTATAAAAAGAAAAAAGAAATATTCAATGTAAGTATATTTTGCTTTTCTTATGTGTCTAACTATCTGTGTAGACACCCTCTGTGTCATTAGACTGGCGACTTTCTTAATTGTACTGCACTAAGAGAGCTTTAGGGGTTCAGAATGTATTTACTTCTGATTTTATTTTCAACTGTATTTTTAACTATCTAAAGATTAATACAACCCAACACACATATTCATAAAATTTGTGAACCAGATTTGAATGCATTGAATTCCAACAACTAACTTTTGTGGTTAACAGATTGTTTTTGTGCAAATTTGGAATATCCTTATCTGTAACACATATACCCACCCACCTACCTACCTACCTATCTTTCTTTCTTATCTTTTCCTTTCCTTTCCTTTTTTTGTTTCTCATTTTGCCAGAGGGTATGTGTTGTCACTGGAAGAAAGAGAGAGAAGGTGAAAAAGCACACTCTTCCCTTCCATGAGGAATGGTCACATCACAATATCTTCTCCACTTCTCCGTCCTTTTGGGATTTGGGGGCACACACACACACGCCCAGGTCCAGTGTGTTTCTTAAGCCACCTGGCCCTGTACTTGAAATGTGTGATGGCCCATGTCATGGACTGGCCTAGTACACCTTATTTGTATACATATGTAGGGTTTAAAAAAACCTTAGAACATGTTAATGATTTGAGATTGTCCAACTCTGCACCAGTGTTACTGGATTAATGATCAAGTGTGCTTTGTCTGCTCACTTAAAACCAGGTAGGTGAGGGACCAGCAGTTGGCGTAGTGGCTGTGTTGCTGGACTCCCAAGTGTCTGACCGCGGTTCGAGTCCCGGACCTGGTGGCTGAAACTCATGCCAGGCGCAGGTACTTGCATGCCCAAGACCCAGGGAGGAGAATTGGAGGAGAAGGGATTATGGCATGGCCATCCCCCCAGGGGGGTGATTTCTTCTCACTTTCTGTCTCTCTGTCTCTGTCTTTCTGGCGAGTGCACGTGCTCTATAGCAAAAACCTCTCAAACAAAACAAAACAAAACAAAACACCAGGTAGGTGAGATCAACCTTCACAATATTCTAGTGAGACCTGCTTGCATGATTCTCCTAAGGGTAGAACGTCCTATAGTACAGTGACAAGAGTTCATGTTAACATGCAGTGGCACTCTCTGTTCAGTTAGTTTTAGCAATTATTATAAGCATCCTAGAATGGAGAATTGGATTCTACTTGTTGTCACAGAATTGGGACACTATGTACCCTTTTGTGCTACAGGAAGCCAGCCAGGGGTATCCATGGGAGTTTGATAAGAACTGACTAAGCCTCCATCATTCTTATACCTCTTCTGCAGTTTGTATAAGCAGGAGACAAGACCAATTCTGGAAATAGGGCACTGTGCTGACTTTTTTCTTCCCTCTCGCTCTGGGAAGAACACAGGGACATTAAGAAGACCACATAGAGGCTATATTAGATCAAGCTTCTTAATCATGTTGCTCACGTTTTCTATATCCCTAGTAAGTCTTTTTCTGCTTGTGTAACCGTCTATCATTCTCCCACTGAATGGTGAACTCGCCTGCTTTTCATCTAATAGGTGCCATTTTTTTACTTTCTGCATTTTGAAGTTACATTTTTAGGTCTTTACTATTTTAAAATTGTGTACTTGATTCTCAGTGAATTAAACTATTATTATGCTTAATATAAAATGATCACTATTTCTATAAATTATTTTTGTCTTAAAGTCTGTTTTGTTTTATATTACTGTTATACTTTTTTTTTCTTAAATTATGAGATATGTCTTTTGTTTTTCAGACAAAGAATGATTGAAATTCCGTATAACTAGCATTATTGGTTTACGGGAAAAGTCATGATGTACTTTTGCATAGAAAAGCAAAAAAAAAAAAAAAATGTGATGGACTTTCTGACAACCCAGTAGGTGCTGGATTTGTTGTTGTTGTTGTTCTTTGTTTTATTTTAGATTTCTGTCATAGGGTATGTGTGCTCATTAGAGAGAGACAGATAGAGAAGGAAAGTAAGAAATCAGGCCCTAAGAGGGCGATCCATGCCACAATTCCTTCTCCTATCTTCTCCTCCTGGGATTTTGGGCATGTATGTACACCCACCTGGTGTGATTTTTCAAGCCACCGGGTCCAAGGCTTGAACTACAGTTGATCATGTGGGAATCCAGTGCTTTAACTACCATGGCTACTTGCTGGATCCAGTTAAATAATATTTTTACCACGTTACAGAATAATACAAGATCCAGTAGTAGTTTTACTCAGATCATCTCATTCCCAACTTAAATATTACTATTATTCAGTGTTTCAGCTTTAATCTCACCCAAATTAGATAATAATATATTTTATAGCATTAGTGATTTTTAAAAATTTACCCACATATGTGCCAGCATCTCTTTTCACATTTCTGCCTGCAGTTCAGACCATCTATGTAATATATAATTATCTCTACTTAATCTATGTCTTTTAGAGTAGAGGGTCAGACCTTTTAATAAAACACGAACTTTGGTTGTCTGATTCTTATGGTAGTGTGTGAGCAAATTCTAGATATTTCGAGTTATTATATTTTTAAACAAATTCACAATATATGAACACTTCCAAGGTTGTATCTATTTTAAGTTTCTGGACCTCATAAATAACAGATAATTAAAAAGTTAAAAGTGAGACTGTGTAAAAAATGCAAACACAATTGTCACTTCTAGGTTGAACTATATAATATTGTCATTTTTACTGATTATAATTGGTCAATACTAGCAATTGTATTGGTTTATATTTATAACCATTCACATGTAAGGGTACAAACACAGAGATAATGTTTGTGTATATCTACTGATACACTTTTTAAAAATTTCATTGATCAAAACTGTCTTCTCATTAGCGGACTTTAGTCAGAAAATAGAAATCAAACATAAAATTAGGCTTACATTATAAAATATCACCTTTAATTTGTTTTAAATATTGGGGTTCTTCAAAATATTTCACATGAGAAAAATAATTCCTCTAAGACAAACCAAAGAATGAATAATATATTTTGTCTTTAAATATATGATTCATTCCTTGTTTGTTATTATGTGAAGTAGAACCTTATGATAGTCTGTTGTTGTTATAAACTCAAAAGTAAATATTTTCTGCTTTACCTTTAGAAACAGATACAAAGCTTTCAAAAAAATCAGTAAAAGTTTAGTCAGTCCAAATTTTTCTCTCATGAATCTATGCCTGACTTTTCTTTCACCAAAAATGAAGTATTGATGGGACTAGCAGGTGGTATAATCATTAAGGTGCTGGACTCCCATGTGGTCAACTGTGATTTGAGTCCTAGACGCCGCAACTTGAAATTAATACTGGGCTTGCGTGCGTATGTGCCCAAAATCCTGAGGGGAGAATGGAGGAGAAGGGATTGTGGTGTGGTCCTCCCCACTGGGGGGTGATTTCTTGTTTTCTGTCCCTCTGTCTTTCCTTCTGTCTGGTGCGCATACAAACCTTATAACAAAAATCTCTTCAAAAAAGATCTAACTATAGTTTATTTCTTTAATGGTTTGCTTTTCCTAAAATTCTTTACTTTCTAGCATATTCTCACATATAATCATATACTCCTACTTGGAAGAGAACTTGATGATTATGAAAAAAAACTAGAAGAAATGAATTGTTATCAATGCAACTAATGAAAGTGATTAATTCACCTGTTTCTTAAAATTTTATTATACTAATAGAGTACATTTCTTTACTTTACCTGTTAATTGACATATAATGTTGACATAATGATTAGATAGTCAAAATGATTTTTCCTTGTCTGTAATATATTTCTTTTTCATATAGCTCTAGAAATATAAATCTATATTCTTCATGCTTACCTCTTTTGTCTCTTAACAATTTTTTAATACAAAACATCTAATTTTGGTGACTAAATTTAATACAGTAAAACCATTGAGCAAATTCAATAATTTTATAACTTCAGGTAATTCTAATTTTAATAATTTAATGATTTAAGTAAAGTAATATTTTTTAAGGAATAATCTATGAATTTTTTTTTAAGGTTTTGACATTGGAAACATGCGCTTACTGGAGAGACAGAGAGAGGGAAAGTGAGAACTCACTTCCCTAGAGGGGATGGCCATGCCACAATCCCTTCACCATTATCCTCCTGGGATTTTAAGCATGGAAGCACATGTGCCCAGCTTGATTTTTAAGCCACTAGGTCAAAGACTCAAACTGCAGTTGTCCTTGTGGGAGTCTAGTGCCTCAACCTCTACACCACCTGCTCACTCCTTTATGAAAGAATTTTTTTTAAGAGAGATTTTAGTTATAGGGCCCATGTGCTCAGTGGAGAGACAGAGAGAGAGAAAGTAAGAAATCACCCCCCAGAAAGGATGGCCATCCTGCAATCCCTTCTCCATTCTCCTCTTGGGATTTTAGGCATGCATGCACATGTGCCTAGCATGAGTTTTAAGTCTCTGAGTGTGGAATTAGAACCATTGTTGACTATGCAGGAGTCCAGCGACATAATCATTACAACATCTACTAGTCCTGAAAGAATTTGTAATGTACATTTTGGTTTAAAAAGAATGACACTGACACCATCCTCAGCCCCGATATTAACAAAATCATAGTTGTCATTCCGTACGTTATATTTTTCTGTACAAGATTACTTCAATTATTTCATTTATTCCTCAGAACAATGCTGGAAAATAGATAGAATAACTTAGAGATGGGGGGCATGAGTTACAAGCATTTTAAATGACTTAGCTAAACAGATTTGATTGTAGGCCTTTTGTCTTTGCTTAGTTTTTCCCTTCCCTATGTAGTCCCAACACTTTTGAAACCCAAACATAGCACCCATAACAAGCAGTGATTTCTTTGTAGAGATAACTCATTAAAACAATTCTTGAATTTCAAAAGTGAAGTACATGGTTTTTATAGATTAGCCTATTAATATGTATTGGACATTCATCTCAGTTTTGTTGTATCTGGACCTGTGTCATTCAACATTGTAGTCACAAGTTCCATGTGATTGTTCAATTTTTTTTTTGAGAGGCTTTTTTTTTTTGCTATAGGGTGTGTGCGCTCACCAGAAAGAGAGATACAGAGAGACGGAAAGGGAGAAATCACCCCCCAGGGAGGATGGCCACACCTCAATCCCTTTTCCTCCATTCTCCTCTCGGTATCTTGGACATGCATGTACATGCACCCAGTGTGAGTTTAAGCCACCAGGTCCAGGACTTGAACCTCGGTCGATTACATGGAAGTCCAGCGACAGCCATTATGCCAACTGCTGGTCCTCCATGTGATTGTTAATCACTTGAAACACAGATAGCTTGAATAAATTTGTAAGTATCACCTACTTATCAAATTTCAAAAATTTCTGCACAGCAAAATAATGAACTAAATGAAGAAACAGCCAACAGAATGGGAGACTATATTTACAAACCATTCATATAGTAAGGGAATAATATCCAAAATATATAAGAAAGTCAAACCATTCAATGGCAAAACAAAAACAAAACAAAAGAACGCTTGATTTTAAAATGGAAAAGCCTGAATAGAGATTTATCAAAAGAAGACAAACAAATGGCTAACAACTTTGGCTACTTGAATTCTTTATCTGCATGATAGTTGTATCAACATTGGTGGTATTCATTCTCTATATAATTCCTTCTTTTCAGAACTTTCTGACTTAAGGGGTTGGCAGGTGGTATGGCAGTTAAGGGGCTAGACTCCCACACGGCTGACTGTGGTTTGATTCCCAGACCTGGTGGTTTGCTTTCTCACTTTCTTCCTCTCTTAGGTAAAATTTAAAAAAATAAATAAATAATGAGCTTAAATAAAATAATTAAAAAAAATTAACCCGCTTAAACCTAGTTCTTCTTTTCCATTTTGCCATATGTACAGATGCTCACAATGTCTGTGTGTGTGTGTGTGTGTATATATATATAAAACTATGTATAAGTTACAGGCATAAAGATTTGACAGGATAACAGTCACTTAAGGAAAGGATAGTATCTGATTCTTGTACTATGTATTGAGAAAGTTTGGAAGATGAATTTTATGGAAACAGTTATGATGAAATTATGTGGATAGTTTCCTCAGAAGACTGAAGGAGAGAGTATCATTCTGTCTGAATAAATACCAAATCTTGGTCTCTGGAACCCAGACAAGTCTTATAGACAGAAGATAAATTTTATCACCCAATCTTAGGAATGTTTAATCACTAGTGAGTCAGCGCATAGAAGCACTGCAGTCTTATAATAGATCACAATTGACAAATTAATGGTAGACACTAGGTGTTATTTTACCACATATTTTATCACTTAAAATAACGTGGATTGTGAAATAAATAAGCCTATAAGCATTAGATTCTAACCCAATAAATGGTACATTTTCCTGCTTAAATTTGATAAAAAAAATTAATGAATTTTCTACTAGAATCCCTTGGAATTTCACATAAATCAGTAGATTTCAGTTTAGATGTTTACTTCTTATAATGAATCCTTATCATCTAACAGCATCCACTGTTTACATTTGCCTGGGGTCTCTAAAACATTAAGAGATGAAATGATTTTTCTGCTCCTTGGTGTATAGCTGTCATAGAATTAAAGTGTTTCATGAATTTCATATTTGAGTTGAATGACTTCTATTCTTCAGTCTCTTGTGGGAAAGGAGAAATAGGTGGAGTTGCATGTAATGGTATACTGTCTTGTCTAGATTGAATTTGTTATGAATTGCATGGTTTTCAATTGTACTCTCATGCATCCTTAAAACAAACCACAAATTCTATGGGACACATATATTGTTCTTTGCTGAATACTGCGAGCATATAAATGATGATTTAAGGACCATGAAACTGAAGTTGGTAAAGGCAGCAAACAGTATGTTAATTTTCTTTAGAAACATAAAAGTACGGTTGTTTTGAATATCCTTAAAAGTTTAATAAGAGTTCCTTTCAAAGCACTATAGAAAAGCAGCTCCACAGAAAATAAATATGTATCCATTAGCCTTTGCTAAAATGTACCCAGATTTCCAATTATGAAATTCTTGTAAAGCCAATGATTTCCTCCTTTTAGAATCACTTAAAACAGGTGTTAAGAATTATATTGTTATTTAAATCGGGGACATTTATACACAGAAAGTGAATTTCTGTCTATACTTGGGTGTGCAAAACTTAAGCATAATTCTGTTTGAATTTGAAAAATTTATTAGGAGGAATCAAAATAGCAAAGAGAATGGAATTAATTGGCTGGAGTCTGTGGGTTGATTGGGTTAGTAACTTTTTTTTAGAAACTGAGATAACTAGATTCATTCAACAAATCTCTACTGATCATCCATTAGAGCCAGACTGTCCTACACACTAGGGGTTCAATATTAGATATGCTAGATACTGTCTTTGCCTTCATACTGTTGACCTTCAGTTAGAGTTAACAGATAATACTGTCAGGTAGTTAGTTATAAGTGTATCCAGGATAACTGTAGCAAGATTATGGTTGAAAATTATAGGAGTGAGATCTAGTAATAATTGCCCTGGGCTTTACTTTTCCTCACAAGGAGTTTTTTACTGTCTGATTTCAATTCGCACAAGAATTTGAAGCAGTTTATAAAAATGCATAAGGCACAGAATAATCACATAAATATTTGAGGGAGTTGCACATAAGATTAGGAAAACTATACATTCCAATGTTAAGTTAAATCACATAAATATAGACTTTATCATATAGATGACATTGTTAGGTGCAGGACACAGACTTGACATTCACCCTCCCATTGGCCAAGTCAAAAGGAAAATCTAAGTGTTTCCCAAGATTGGCCCTGTACCATGGATATTGTCTAGGTGTTTGTGAAAAGAACATTTTGCTTCAATAGGAAAAGTTTCCTGTATGAAGCAGATAATGTGTGATAGAATGGATGATTCTTTGATACCAGTCAATGAAGGCCGTTAATTCACTACCTAGGATCAGATAGACAATAGCAATTAGTAATTAAATTGTCTCTGCAGGATTGTTTATTTTTCTCTTGATCTTACTTATTTGTGTCTGCTGTGGGAAATTTGATGAGAGTCATGGGCCACGTTTCCAGAAAAATATTCATATACATATCCTCTCATAATTTGGCATCTTCTACCAAGGATATTATAGACATTCTGAACACCAAACAAAATCTTGAGACTTCTGTTTCTCCTTTACTATGCTATTAATATTATGAAAAGCTGGGAAAATGTTTTCCAGTTGATTCTCCATAAATATTTACATGGCTATCTTGCTTTTAAATATTGAGCAGCAAAGAGTTCACTGTTGTAGGTTGTGATTAAAAGAAAAAACACTGGGCCAGCCTATGACCTCCTGATTAAGGAGGCCGGATTCCACGTGGCCAACTGTGTGATTAGAGTCCTGGATCTGGTTGCTTGAGAAACACACCAGGCACCTGTGTGTACATACCCAAATTCTGAAAGGAGGAAGAGATGGAGGAAAAGGGATTTTGGCATGACCGTGTCCTATGAAGGGTGCTGTCACACTTTCCCTCTCCTTCTCTCTCTGGCAAGCACATGTTCCCACTAATTTGCATATGTGTAAACTAAAAAACCCCAAAACTTATGTGGAAATATTCTTTGATCAGTTATTAAATGAACCATATGCTTTGAAAATTAAAATAATCTAAGAAAAATTTTAAAAATCTAGCAAGACACTGGCATCTCTGACAGTCTGTTAACAGGGTGGACAAGCCAATTCTAACATCACACTTAAATATATTGCCACTTACATCTATAATTTCTAGGTTTCTACATTTTCATTGTCTTTTTAAGTTTATTTACTTTTATTTTTAAAGCAACATATGACAGTATCTGTATATATGAATACACACACATGTGTATGCTTCTCAGTAAGCTTTCATATCTTAAACAATTGAATCAGCTAGCCAATAGAATAGAATGCACAGGTTTAACAAATTTTCTTGTTGAACCATAATTGAAACTCAAATCACAGAGTGCTCTGTCAAGAATAGTGAAGAAAACAGTACCAATCTAAGTGGATACAAGTCTTAATTGCCAGGTATCAGTTCTTAAGAGTTTGGTTTGGCATCGTTAAGCAAATTTCAGATTATTTCACCTATCAGGACTCCTTCAATGCCTGCAACATTTACCCACTCAACCTGCCTAAATAACATTAAATGAATCAGAATAAAGACACTCATTGTAACTTGATATGACTTTATCCATTATTTTTCAGCAGTTCCTTTTTCATTCTCAACTTGTTCCATTCGCTCTCCATTGCTATTCAAAAGCTTTATTGGAAGCTGAGAGAGCGGAGGGTGGGGGAAGTCATTAGAAGTAAAGAGAAGTAGAAACTCCGCATGAGGCTCACAAGTCTTTGGTAGTCAAGTGGTGGTTTTGAGGTCATGAATTGCAAACACCTATTTCTGTTTCAGAGTCCCACAATAGTGATACCCAGCAGGAGAGAAGAATTCTTTTTAGAGAAGAATTCCCATTAGTGTGAATTTCTCTTCAGGTACATAAGCATAAACACATGTTCTATATGAGTGGATTTTGTGATGTATAGTAAGTGTGTTTCTTGTAAGTTCAATACCCATGAAACGTGCCTAACTTATGTCCCGTTTACTCAGAGATTTTGGGTTTCAGAAAATGGTTTTTAAAATGTTTTTATTTTTTTAATTTTTTTTTTTATTCCATGAGTGTAAGATAAAGACTGAAAGAGACAGAGAGAGAGAGAGAGAGAGAGAGAGAGAGAGAGAGAACCCCTTACAGATTCTTCATACTCAGATCCATCCCCACCTTCAGTCAGACCTGGGTCATAAGCATAGGCATATCTGGACTGTTTAGGAAGGTCTTTGTATATGACCCAAAATTGTTGGGTGATGGTCAGCCTCAAAGAGTCTTATGTGACTGCTTTACTGCCGTTTGTGCCCCTGATTTTCAGAAAACTTATTTGTGACTTGCTGGTGTGCTGATGGTTGCTTAAGGGAATAATAAGTCAGAATATATTGTAGAAAAGATGTGTGTGTGTGTGTTTGTGTACTTAATATTTCTGAAAAGCTTCACATTATATCCAAATAGTTCTTGGGTTGGCAGCACTGACTGATATACCCAAGTATGTATTTTTCATTTGTAACCTTTCTAATCATGAAATCGTATATCGCAGTCCCCACACCTTACTACCGTGAAATGGTGTTTCTTTTCTGTTGGCATAGTGGAGGGTAGAGAGAGTTATAAAATGATAAATAAATAAATAAATCCTTACAGCTATTGGCTTAGGGATATTCTCTAAGGTTGCTTACATGTGAAGCAGCTTGCAGCAAATTAATGCCTGAGATTCAAGGTGTCCTTTTTATGGCTTTTGATTTCAGTGTGTATTTGAAGCACAACTAATATTTGTTTCCTTGGTATGGTAGTTTTGTGACTTAAGGATTCCCCCCTCATTGTTAGTTTTGCTTATTATAAAATGGGGATAAAAATAGTGCCTCTGGCATTGAGTTGTGGTTAAGAATTGATGAATGGATACATGCAAAGCACATATAACATCACCACACACAGTGAGTACCTATCTGGTCTGGCAGTCATGAAACACTAGGATAGCTTTTCTGCTCTTTTGGCCAATGCATAAATTTCTTTGTACTTAAGAGATGGCTTCTCTGAACAATGGCACCCTATCTCTTTGGTGGGCTCCAATTTTGCATACTTAATTTGTCCGTTTGTGTGTGTGTTTTGGTAGTCTACCTGTAATTACCGTCACAAGTATGATGGGTAGTTCCCATGAAACTGATGTCGATGTTTGCTCTTCTATCTTAACTTTTCTTCCATGAACTGTTCTTATATGCAAGAAGATCATACCCTTTGCAAACCTCAACCACTGGAGGATGAGAGTCTATGGATAAATGTCCCAGTTGTCTGACTTTTGAAGGGACTATCTGAAGCACATTTGTATGTGGTTCCCAGACGTTCCCCAGTGGGATAAGACTAGCTGCTTATAGTCATCATCATTTCAATAATGCAGCTTTATTGGCATTCTCTCCTTCCGTCTTTCCTGTTTCCCAGAAGCATCTCTCACATTCATTACCCAAAATTTACTCTCTGGCTCTTCAGTGGAGGAATCCAACTTGAGATACAGACCATAGCTTATCTTTTCACTCAGACCAATCCTCCTACATTCAAAAACAGATGAAAATTCATTCAAATTTTTTTTATGATGCAGTAACAAGGAGACAAGTAGACAGAAGTCCAAGTATATTCATATGTAAATTCATAAACCAAGTTTCATAACATTTTTTATAGATCTCAACATAACAAATTATCAGTAAAAACAACAACAAAAACACTTAAATATCCTAAACATGCTTACTTCTCATTCCTTTTCATCTTTCCATTAAAAATCTAATTTTGGTGTACATTATATCTTTGCTTACCTATGTTTTTAGGTTTGGACATTGGGACGGTTCTTATGATTTATGATCATTACCATTTACCATTTGGTCTGCAGAACTGACTAGAAGTAGAGAATACCTTGATTTCAGATTGGACGGGGCATATCACAATTGTTGGCTATGATTCCCCTGGAAAAGGAGTTTGTGTTGTTCTATTAGCATTTTTATAGTACTTCTACCTGTCTTTCTAATGGCCCATCTTCAGCTATTATAAATGCTTTACTTACTTTTTTCCTTGTAGAGGCATGCATGAGGTTAGTGGGGTTTTTTGTTTTGTTTTGTTTGGGTTTTCAGAGAAAAAAATTAAGATAAGGACTCAAGAAATGTGGCCCTGCCTTGTAGCATACAGCAATAATCCCTGAAGGGATGTATCTTAACTAGTATGGCTTTCATCATGCAAAGTAATGGGTGGTAGCTGGGATCTCACCAGAAGACTTGTTGGTCTCTACAGTGATGATAATGTTTCTGATTTGAAATGCTTGTTATTTAAATACCAAAATATTTCAAATAAGATAAGTGTTCTGAGCTGCTGGAACATTGTATGCTATAGCAAACCTGGGTCTTTGTTCCTTATTACATACATAGCCTGGAGCTGAGTTTCTGAGGCTTTTCACTTAGAAGTTGCCACTGTTCTCTCCTAGGCGGTTACTGTCCCCTCACAGGTTGCCACTTGGTCCTTGGCTTTGCTTTTCTTGCTCCTGGAGGGCTACCAGCCTAGTCCCTATAGGAACTGGAATTTGGATCTCAGTGTTAATGTCATAGAGGACACAAGTTTAAATAACTCCCTCTTTTAAAGCCAAAGTAAATCTAGGGCATAGTGGCACAATTTCAATTATTTGCTTCTAGAGCTTACAGGTCTTTCATGAGTTGGCCCAAACTCCCTTAAATTACTGATATGAAAATTAAGGAACAGAGAAGTTATTCTTGCTTACAGTCAATATGGTGTGATAATATTCAGGTGGTCCAAATAAAACTTTACATTTTTTTTTTTTTGCTTAGAGTAGAAAAGTCATAGACTATATCTTTCTCTAGGATTTTAGCTATTTAAATACTCTTTCTTAAATCAAGGTATTTGCAAAACCCAAAGTGTGAAATTCAGAATGTCTTTCAAACTGTCAAGAAATAAAACCATTACATTTTGAGGCAGTCTGAGTAGATGTTATGAGTGTATTGTCAGGAGGATAGGTGAGTAGAAAGGTGAGTGCATACACAAAGTGAAAAGAGAATGCAGTAAGGGAATCAAATGCTTTAAAAAAGATTGAATGTATTATTCACTTTTTGGTCATTATTAATCCTGGTATTTTGCTTTATTCTTATTTGGAAACTTTTTCCACTATAACAAATGGGCTTTATGGAAGAAACATAAAATGTATTCTATTTTAGGACCTTCTATTTTAGGATCTTTAGGATCAAGGTGATCACAAAGGTCACCTTGTGAATAATATGAGGACTTTAACAAGACATGCTCTCCAGAGTCCTCATTAGCTTCTCAAACAAACACTCTTAAAATTCACAGGATTCTGAGTTGATGTTAGGGTGGAATGAAAGGACCCTTTTCTCTTTTAAAAGTAATCTAGGAAATCAACTCTAGAAGATGCCTACAGGACCCACTAAAAATTCCAAGATTTGACATGTGTGCTTTAACTGTTGAATTGGCTGTGTGTGGAGATGAGTTGAGAGAACCTGGTGTCACTCAGAAACAATGTAATTCATATTAAATAAAGGTTATTCTCTAAGAAGGCCAAGGTTTCAGGGCCAGCAGGTAGCATGGTGGTTAAGGTGCTGGACTCTCACATGACTGTCAGTGATTTGAGCCCTAGATCCAGTGGTTTGAAAATCATACCAGGCACGTGTGTGCATATACTCAAAATCCTGAGAGAAGAGTGGAGGAGAAGGGAGGAAAGGGGAGTTATTTCTTACTTTCCCTCCTGTCTCTGTCTCTGGTGAATGTGTACCCTTGTGGCAAAATAAACGAGTAAAAAAAACCAAAACAAACAAACAAAAAAAACCAACCAACCAAAACAAAACAAAACAAAAGAATGCCAAGCTATCAAGGCACAGATAAATAAAATTTCTTATATGCATATTTTCTATGAACTAACCCAAGTGATTCTTCTGCACGAAAAGGAACAAACAGCTCCCTCCCCCAAAAAACTCCGGATCATATGTAACACACACTAGCTTGTATTCATATCTACTTTTAAAGAGATGTTTCAAGGGCCGTCAGGTGGCGTGGTGGCTAGGGGTGCTGGACTCCCACATGGTCCACCATGGTTCAAGTCCTGGTCCTGGCAGCTTGCTTTCTCACTCTCTTTCTCTCACTCTGTCCCTCCTTGACCAAATTGAAAATAAAGAAATAAAGTTAAATATAATAATTTTTTTAAAAAGAGATGTTTCGCATTCTGTGCTTTTTGTTACAATAGTGTCACAATTGGGCTCTCTGCTTCCATTCCCATTTTATGATCTATTCTCAAACTAAACCGGCAGTGTGCCTTGGCCAAAGCAGAAGTCATATTATGTTGCTCCCCTGCAGTAACCCTCTAAGAGTTTTAGTGAACTCAGTACCAAGGCCTAAGTGATATGATGCCCTACAATCATGGTTCTCAAATTGTGGTGCCTGGATCAGCAGTATCAGCATTGCTTAGCAACTTGTTAGGAATGCATGTTAGCAGGCCCTGTCCAAGGTCTACTGAATCAGAAATGCTGAGGATGAACACAGAAATCTGATTTAACAAGTCCTCTGTGTGAATATGATGCCTTGCTAAATGTTTTTTTTTTTTTTTTTTGAGAGGTTTTCACTATAGGGCGCATACACTCGCCAGACAGACAGAGAGAGACATAGAGACAGAAAGTGAGAAATCACCCCCCAGAGGGGATGGTCATGCCGCAATCCCTTCTCCTCCATTCTCCTCTCGGGATCTTGGGCACGCACGCACACGTGCCCGGCGTGAGTTTTAAGCCACCGGGTCCAGGACTCGAACCGTGGTCGGCTACCTGGGAGTCCAGCGACATAGCCATTACACTAACTGCTGGTACCCATGCCTTGCTAAATCTTGAGCACTATGCTATAAGACCTCATGGAATGTGTTTCTTACACCCTTTGACTTCATTATTTACTGTTCTTCTCCTTACCTTATCCCAGCCCTGGCCTCTGTGCTAAGTACATTCCCACCTCAGGACTTTTATACTGGTATTCTCTTCCCCCAGAAAGTCACAAGCATGGTTTTTTCACCATCTTCAGGTCTTTTCTCAGATGTCATCCTCACACTTGAGGTTTCTCACTCACTATATTAATTTCTTAGGACAACTGTTACTAAGTACCACAAACTAGGTAGATGAATACAACAGGTATTTGTTCTCCCATTGTCCTGGAGGCTGGAAGTCTCAAATCAAGCTGTCAGCATGGCTGTATTCCCTCTGGGATTCAATTTAGAACCCTTTCTTACTTCTCTGTAGCTTCTGGTGGTGGCCCCAAATCATACACACTCCTTGGCTCTTACTGCACTCCAATCTCTGCATTCATGGTACTCTCCTTGTGTGTCTTCACACTGTCTTCTTAGAAGGGCACCAGTTACATTGGAGTAAGAGCATACCTGCTCCAGTGTGACTATTTCTCAACAAATTCCATCTGCAACATGCTTTTTCCAAATAAGATCACATTTTGACGTCCTGGGGAATAAGACTCCAACATACATTTTTTTCATCAGGGGGTTGGGGAGGAGAGACATTCAAACATGTATCTTATTAAAATGGTGCCCTGCCCTCCTTCCAACGTCTCCCACTTGTGCTTTGCTTTTCTTCTTTTTTTTTTAAATTTAATTTTATTTATTATCATTTTTTATATTACATTGAATCACATATATCTTTACAGTATATTACATTTCTTTTTCCAGAACAAGTACCATGCATATCAGTCAAGACAAAGACATTACTATCCCTATCATCATCATCAAATAGCTTTTCATCATTTTTTTTCAGATTATTATTATTATTTAATCTATTTTTTAAAAACATTGAATCACTGTATATCATTTGGCTTGTATAAAGAATTTACCCAACATGAAATACTTCTCAGACTAGTCCAGTTGAGAATACTATGTATGTTGTCATCGACAGGTAATAAAAAATTTCTGTGTCCCACTAGTGTCATGCCTCACTATTTGTTCTTTTGCTGTCCTTCTCTATACTCTTCCCTTCTACTGCCCGTTCCACACTGTCTTCAATGCTACTTTTTGTAACCCCAAAACAGATGTCAGAGCTAAAAACAGAGGTATGTATCTTGACATCTGAGAATAAATATTTCAGTTGCTTCAGCATCCATAACTATTTTCACTGCTTTAATGCCCTCCAATATTTTGATCTCTACCATAAACTGTGGATGGTTGATATATATTAAGTGGATACATACAGTGTCTCTCTTTCACAGTTTGACTTGCTTCACTCAGCAAAAGATCCTCCATATTTGACCACTTTCTATAGAATGCCAGGGTCATATTGTTTTTTATGGCTGAGTAGTGTTCCATAGAGTATATGTGCCACATTTTTTCCATCCATTCATCTGTTTGTGGACATTTGGGTTGGTTCCATGTCTTAGCAATTGTGAATAAAGCTGCAATAAACATTGATGTACAAGCGCTTTCTGTCTGACCATTCTCCTGTCCTTTGGGTAGATACCTAGAAGTGGGATGGCTGGATCAAATGGTAGTTCTATTTGTAGATCTTTGAGGAACCTCCATATTGTTTTTCACGGTGGCTGGACCAGTCTGTATTTCCACTAACAGTGTAGGCGAGTTCCTCTTCAGCACATCTCTGCCAACAGTTATCACTTTTTGTATTTTTATTCTTTGCCATTCTGACAGGGTTTAGGTGGTATCTCATTGTGGTTTTAATCTGCATCTTCCTTATGATGAGGGATGTTGAGCACTTCTTCAATATGCTTTTTGGCTGTTCATATGTCTTCCTTAGAGAGATTTTTGTTCAGCTCACTTCTCCTCTTTTAATTGGGTAAATCATCTTTTTTTTTTTTTTTTTTTTTATTTCAGGTAAGCCACTTGAGTTTCCTGTATTCTGTTTATTAGTCCCTTGTCTGAGGCATAGTTTACAAAAATATTCTCCCATTCTGAGGGTTGTCGATTCACACTTGTTACTGTGTCCTTTTCTGTACAGAAACTTCTTAATTTGATAAAGTCCCACTTGTCTGTTTTAGGGATTATTGCCTATGCTTTGGAAGTCTTATTTAAGAAGTCTTTGCCTACCCCAGTGTCTCCCAGAGTTTCCCCAGTATTTTCTACCAGTAGTTTTATAGTTTGAGGTCTTAGATTCAGATCTTTGATCCATCTTGAGTTGATTTTTGTTAATGGTGAAAGATGGGGATTCAATTTCATCTTTCTGCAGGTGGATACCTAGTTTTTCCAGCACCATTTGCTAAAAAGGTTTTCCTTTTCCCAGTGGATTAACTGGAATCCTTGGTCAAAAATCAGTTGGTTGTTACCTTTGAGTTTACTGCTGGGTTCTTTATTCTATTCCATTGGTCCACCTGTCTTGTTTTTGTGCCAATACCATGCTGTTTTGATTATCACACTTTATTTTATATATATATATGTGCCCGGCATGAGTTTAAGCCACTGGGTCCTGGACTCAAATCTCAGTCAACTACTTGAGAGTCCAGTGACATAGCCATTATGCTAACTGCTGGTCCCAATTTTTTAATCTTTTGTATTATGATCATAATCTTGTTTATAGTACATTGAATCACATATATCTTTAGAATGTATTAAATTTCTTTTTACAGAAGGAATACCATGCATATCAGTCAAGACAAAGACATTAGTATCCACATCAACATCAAGTAGCTTTTCATAATTTTTCCAGATTATTATTATTTTTATTCTCATTATTTTTTAAACAGTCACTATATATCATTTTGCTTGTAAAAATAATTAACCCAACATTAAGTACTTCTCATACCAGTCCAGTTGAGAATACTAGACATATTATCATCAACAGGTAATTAACCATTTCTGTGTCCCACTAACATCATGCCTCTCTATTCTCTTGTTATCCTTCTCTATACTCTTCCTTTCTCCCACCCTGTTCTACACTGTCTTCAGCATACATAACTATTTTCACTGCAGTTATGCCTTTCAATATTTTGATATCTATCATAGATTTATAGTATATTTTTGGGTCAGGGAGTAATATGCCACCTACTCTACTCTTCTTGCACAGGATTGCTTTGGCAATATGAGGTCTTTTATGATTCCAGACAAATCCTATGATTGTCTTTTCTAGATCTGTGAAGAATGTCTCTGGTATTTTGGAATTGCACTAAATACGTGGATTAATTTGAGTACAATTACAATTGCCATTTTGGTTATGTTCATTCTTCCAGTCCAGGAACATGGGATGTCCTTCTACTTTTTTATGTCATATTAAATATCTTTTTTTTTTAGATTTTTATAGTTTTCTTTGTAAAAGTCTTTGATTTCCTTAGTTAGGTTTACCCCTAAGTATCTTATACATGTTGTAGCTATGGTAAAAGTGATTCCTTTCTTCAGATCTTCTTCATTCAACTTGTTGTTTGTATATAGAAATGCTATAGATTTTTGGATGTTTATTTTGTATTCTGCCACTTTACTGTATTCATTTATTACTTTGAGAAGTTTTTTTCATGGGAACCTTTGGGTCTTCTAAGTATACCATCATGTCATCTGTAAATAGAGATATTTTCAACTCTTCTTTGCCTATTTGAATGCCTTTTATATTGTTCTCTTTTCTTATTGCATTGGCTAAGACTTCCAACACTATATTAAAAAGTAGTGGAGAAGTGAGCAGCCTTGTCTAGTGTAAGTTTTTAGTGGAAAAGCTTTTAGCTTTTTTTTTTTCCTTTTTTTTTCCTTTTTTTTTTTTATTAATTCACTTTACACTATCACAACACACAAATGAATTTTCCATCCAAAATACACTGTGCATTGGCTCAATCAAGCACAACCACATACATGTTCTCAGCAAATAATTTTCCAATTCTTACGTCCTGCATACCTTGCGCTTTGTCTTGCCATCCCTGATTCCCCATCCCCCACCCTCTGCTATGTCCCATCTTCCTCCCCCATTGTCCCTGGCATCCATGGTTGCCCTCCATACCTTCCTCCCCCCTC
>NW_006160205.1:2565965-2582180 GCF_000334495.1 Tupaia belangeri chinensis | reverse complement strand
CAGGGCCCCTCCGCGCGACGCCGCCTCACTCGGCGCGGGTCCCGGCAAAAACTTTTAGCTTTTGAGAAATGATCCATCTATACTAATCTTACTGAGTGTCTTAATCATGAAAGGATGTGGTATTTTATTATTCTCCCTGAGGATGAATTTAGAAATTAGAATTTTTCTTCCTGAAGGCCAATCATAAAACCTAAAAATATTATTTTAATTTGCCACCACTTTTCTGTTACTATGGGCATAAAAGAAGTAAGAGCCTCATTTCAGAGAAGTACTGACCCATATCTAGGAGGAAAGAATGCCACACAGAGAGACCAAGAAGAATCAGGACAGGCCCTGACGGGTTTCCCCAGTTTGGTTCCATAAGCTCATACTCTTTTTATCAAATCACATTTCTACATGGCTATCCCTGCTTCATCAAACCTCAGCATAAAATCTGATAGTTTCCCTGTATCTTTAGGTCTTCAATCTGAACACTTCAGAGTCATGGAAAACTATAACCAAATAAATCTTTAATGTTTTTCTCTTGTTTACCTGTATTTTACTATGGGATGTTGGTCATGACCCTGTTTGCCTATCCACAGGCAACCAGGAACCAGAAATAAGCTGATACTAGAAGTACAAGGGAACTTCCAAAAGTTATTGGAAAATAGAATTAAAGTACAAGCTTATTTTGGTGCAAAAACTGAACTCTGCGCATTTTTTTAAGAGAGATTTTTGCTATAGGGCATGTGCACTTCACAGAGAGACAGAGACAGAGAGGCAGAAAATGAGAAATCACCCTGCAGGAGGGGATAGCTGCACTGCAATTTCTTCTCCTCCATTCTCCTCTCGGGATTTTGGACACGCACACACACGTGCCCAGCCTGACCTTGGAGCCACTGGGTCTGAGACTTGAACCATGGTTGATCATGTGGGAGTCCAACGACATAATCATTATACCATCTGCTAACCCCCATGCAGTTTTTTATAATACACAATTCCATGAATTTTTGGAAGATCCCTCATATGGTTGGTCAAAGTAAGGCATAAAGTAAAAGATTTCCATACTGAACTGTTTTGTCTGTTCATCATGAAGTCTCTGTTCCTTCACTTTCTCATTTTTTCACTCACTTATTTATCAAATACTTGAATATCTAAGTGTCCAGCTCTGGGTCCCAAACTTGGAATATAAGAATAGGTGTGTGAGCATCTGGAATTCAAACTGCAGAGAGAAGTTACTTATAAGTAAATGGGAGAGTTTGACCACAGCCACTCTTCCTATGGAGCAAGGCCTGCTTTTACAGTCTTCGCATCTCCCTCAAAGGAAATCAACTTCCTTTCACCCAATCCAGTCACAAATAATGCAGGTGTTTTGTGGTCATGTTGTAATTCACCCAAATCAAAGACTAGACTGGAATTTCAAAGATAAGGCTGCTGTTGATCAGGCTTTGTTGCCAGGGTCATCGCCCCGGGGGACTTAAATGATGGAGCTGGTTAGTGAGTATATTAGAATGCGGGGCTTTTACCTTACACCCAAGTTTGTAATTCCGCTCAGCTATTTATGAGCTGTGACTTCAGAAAAGGTACCTAACCTATTTAAGACTCTCTTTTCTCATTCGCAGAATGGCATTATTCTTTCCCTGTTGTGAGATTAAAACAGATAAAGAATGAAAGTATTTAGTACAGCAAAAGGTTCATATTAAGCACTCAAGAAGCTTTGTTCACAAAAAAAAAAAAAGAGAAAACACACACACAAATCCAGTTGTGGCACCATCAAGTGATTGATATGTCTTTGCTCCTCTTTCTTTCTCTCTCTCTCTCTTTAGTTTTGCTATAGGGTGTGTGCATTTGCCAGGGAGAGACAGAGACAAAGAAAGAGAAACAGAAATAACTCCACAAGGGGGATGGTCATACCTTAATCTCTTCTCCTACCATGATTTTGGGCATGCACACACACATGTGCCCAGTGTATTTCTCAGGCAACTAGTTCCAGGACTCAAACTGTGCAGTTGGCCATGTGGGATCCAGCCACCTTGACCTCCATGGCACCTGCTGGCCTGATATTTACTTCTCTTTCATGACATTTTTAGGATAATAAAGATGGATCCTTGAAAAGAATATGAACCAGAGTTGAAAATGTGAACACTACACCAATCCAGACAATGGTGTTAGGAATGGCACAGAAAATGACAAACTTATCTTGCATTTATTTTTTAGAAGGTTGTCTAAGTTTTATCAGTTACGAATCTTGGATGGCAAATTTAAGGCAAGTTTCCTAAAACACTCCAGGAAAGTGAGCCATAATATTAAAGCAAGAGGTTTTATCTCAGTATTGTTAAAATTAGGCTGAATGGCTTCAGAGGCAGTTCTCTTTAGCAGCTCCCTTAACCATGTTGCTTATAAAAGACAGCAGTGAATTGAAACTGAACAGCAAACTGTGCTCTCACCATCTGTCTTGAAAGAAGGATGATATAGGAGTGGCTGTCATTCAGGCTGTTTGGAAAGGCAAACCATTTATAAGTCTTTTGAGCCTCGAGTTGAACACTCTGTACAGAGTTGGACCTAAACTCATAAAAATTGCCTTCTAAGGTTATTTCTAGGACTTGCATATTAATAGGATTGCTTCAACAGTCAAATTTAAGCCTTCATTGATAATTCAAATTATATTATTAGTCTAGATTGACTAAAATGCTGAAGATAAAAAAACAAACAAACAAACAAACAAAAAAAAGCAACAACAAAAACCCTTGTGGGCTGCTTCCATGGCCTGGTAGTTAAGACAGCTGGATCCTACATGGATGACCCTGTGGAATGAGTCCCAGACTTGGAGGCTTGTGAAACACCCTAGGCATGTATGTGCGCATGCATGCCCAAAATCCTGAAAGGAGGAAGAGATGGAGGAGAAAGGACTGTGGCATGACCATTCCTCATCAGGAGTGCTTTCTCCTCTCCCCTTCCCTCTGTCTCTCTCTGGTAAGTTCATGTATTCTGTAGCACACACACACACACACACACACACACACACACACACACACACACCTTCCATCTCCTCCACCTTGTTTCTCTTTTGGATTCCCCCCAACAGATCTTCAAATCATCAGTAAATAACAACTGTGGTGTTTGCTTTGCTAACCTGGTGGCTTTTTAAAAGCTCCATCTGTAGGGCTCGGTGGTGGTGAAGGGTGAAGGGGTAACATAGCTGGACCAACATGGGAGAGACCTTGGGTTTGCCTCCCGGGACCTCCATGAGCACACTGGGGACACGGGATGCCCAGGATCCAGGCCAGCTGAGATGTGGGGTGAGCTACCTCATAAAGACCCACTGAGAATCACTCTCCTTCTCTCAGAGAAATAATAAATAAACTTTAAAAAGCTGCAATGGTAGCAAAATTTTATTTTATGAGAATGATTGTACAGATTAAAAAACTTAGGGTCTAGATAAAGTGCATATGGGGTCTTGAGCAAAGATGAATTATGTTTTAGAAACTGAGTCATAGAATGAATGAAAAGTCCAAGTAGCCTACACCCCCCACTCCCCTTGCCTCAACACTCTAGCATGCTGACAGGATAGAACTATGCTGGCCCACTTCTGACTAAATGTAAAAATCTCTCCTTACAGGTATAGTATTTAATATACTTTTTCAACTCTGAAAACAAGAACAGTGGCCTTTTTAGGTCAGATATATAGGTCTACATTATGGATGGTTTACAGTGCCTGCTTTGACAAACTCGATGGCTGATCTGTCCTTGCTTACCCTAGAGCAGAGAAGATGTTCAATCCAAAAAGCAGTCTTTCTCCTGAATGACCTTTGTTCATCATGACTCTTGTCATAACTTCACAGCTGTCTACAGCATTCGACGAAACTAGGTTTAGCATCTATTCCGTAATTCCTTGAACAGTGGATTTTATGATGAAAAGAATACAGAGGAGCTCTGCTTTGTTGCCCTTTCTAGGGGGTCTATTTTATGAGAAGACATAATTTGACTTCAAATACTTTCACCTTCTCATAACAGCATGCTATATTTTAATAGCATCCCCATGTATTATGCAAATGAAATGTTTTAGAGACTTGTCACAGATGGCATTTGTAAGTGACTATTGGATGATCACTCCTTACCACCCTCTTCTTAAAAATGACAGACTCAAATTTGACTACCCATGATCCCTAAGTTGAGACATAAGTCATATAGTTAAGAAAGTTTTTTTTTAATCCAAAATGTGTTTATTGGGATGGTTTCCCACTCATCTTGAGTCAAGATGCTCTTAGTACTGCTTCCTTCTGAAGGAACATCCTTCTGTAAGCCTCACTTTTCCTCCTTTAGGCTGGCAGAGGACAGTGGAGCAGCCAACGCACAAAACTACCATTTGTGCATGGCTAAAGACTCTGGTGGTTTTATAGCATCCTGAGCACTTCACATCCATGGAGTAGGAATTTGGGCTCTGCACCAGGTGCTTCTACTTGTGTTTCCTTTTCTCCTCTTCTGCAGAGGGATGAAGGAGGTTCTTTGCAAGAGGCATGTTCCCGTGGGGAGGTCATCACTGCTGGAAAGGCTAGTTAAGACACTTTTGAAGAGTTATACAGGCTTGGAAGAAGAAAGTGTTCCTTAAAAGAATGTCTTCTTATGTGGTACCTGGAAAAATGTCAAGCCTCTACGATTAAGTGTTATTATCATCATGATTATTTCTTCTTTTTAGGTTTTTGCCATAGGGCACATGTGCTTTCCAGAGGCAGACAGAGAGAGAAAGTGAGAAATCAACCTCCCCTCATCCTGGTGGTGGAGGTGTTGATGACTGTGCCACAATCCTTTCTCCTCCATTCTCCTCTTGATATTTTGGGTATGCATGCACTTGCACCTGGAGGTATGATTTTTCAAGCTGCCAGGTCCAGTACTCAAACTGTGGTTGGCCATGTGGTACTCCAGCACCTTAACTACCACACCGCCTACTGGCCCCATTATGTTGTTTTTTCTTTCTTTCTTTCTTTCTTTTTTTTGGAGAGGTTTTCGCTACAGAGCGTGTGCACTCGCCAGACAGACAGAGAAAGACATAGAGACAGAAAGCGAGAAATCACCCCCCAGGGGGGATGGTCACGCCGCAATCCCTTCTCCTCCATTCTCCTCTCAGGATCTTGGGCACACACGCACACGTGCCCGGCGTGAGTTTTAAGCCACCAGGTCCGGGATGCGAACTGTGGTCGACTACGTGGGAGTCCAGTGACATAGCCATTACGCTAACTGCTGGTTCCCCCCATTATGTTTTTACTATACATTAGTCATGGTGTTGGTAGGTCGATGAGAGAAGGGAAAGGTGAACATCTTTGAGCGTTTTGAGGGTTATTAATTTCCTATAGAGTATATTTCAATAGCAGAATTGTAGGCAAGATTCTCCCCAGGTAGTCTTTTTTAGGTCTCCCCGACCAATGTCAGAGCACTCCTTATTCCATCCCAAACTGCAGGAACTCTGGAATCCACTTGTGCTTCAAATGTCATTTACATCTCTCTGTCCAGGCATTTATTTGACCCAGTATCTCCCTAGAGCTGGTTTCTAATAACAACTTTATGTAGTTTATCTTATTTGTTGAATGAGCCACCCTTTGTCTTATTTGTGAAAGCAATTTAACTAAAAGAACTCCAATTAAGCAAGTTCCAGTAGAAATAGGGGTTGCTGATAGGACACAGAGGAATTTCATAGGAATGGTGGCAGGAAATACTGTCATGCCAGGGCTTTGTGGGAGATGAACCTGGAAAGTGAGTCCTGGTTTAAACCAGCTTGAGAGTCTCAACAGTCATGGAGTCCACAGACTTCATTCCAATGTGTTGTCAACTTTATGCATTGACAGTCTTTTGTTCTTTATATTTTGGCCCAGCTATTCATCCAATTTTTCACTATCCTGTGTCCACATTCCTTGGAAGCAAATCTGTTGGCCTGTGTGACTTTTTCCCTTTACTTCCCAGGTCAGTGTCAGCCTATGGCTGAGCCTAACTGAGTCAGGAGTTCAAGTTCTGCTTCAGTCAGATGCAGTGGATTGAGGTATAGAGGAGTGAATGTGGAGACAATCTACACACACGTGGAGTAGCAGAGACCGTGACCAGTAACAGATAGCTTGAGAAGGGGGTTTAGGTATATCCTCTGAGACAGGGTAGTCACTTCTGTCCCCAGGCACCTTTATGAAATAGCTAATGTGCTTCAACAAAGGTAGTTTTGGGCGAGACTAAGGGTGGGCACATATTCAAATCATATTGAATAAGTATATTCTCTTTTGCCCAGAGCCTATCTCCCACAGCAATTGGAAAATATTAAATGTGGGACAAGCAAATGGCGTAGTGGTTATGTTGCTGGACTCCCACCTGGCCAACCACAGTGTCTTTGAAATCACACCAGGCTTGTGTGCATGTGTGCCCAAGACCCAGGAGGAGAATGGAGGAGAAGGGATTGTGGTGTGGCCATCCATCCTAAGGGTGATTTCTCACTTTCTCTCTCACTGTCTCTGTCTCTCTCTTCCTGGCAAGTGTACACACCCTGTGGCAAAAGCCTCTAAAAAACAAAAAAAGAAAATTGAAGACTTAATACACACGTTCTGTGTGTGTCTATGTGTGTACAGACATTGTGTAAATGTGTGAGAGAGAGATCAAATGCATGACATGGGTGTGCACATGCAGTGAGAACAGAAGAGGAAGCAATATAATCTTTTAGCGCTAGAGGAGACCTTTGAGATCCTCTGGCCCAACCATCACATTGCACAGATGAAAAACTTCAGGCTCTAAACTTACGTGGCTAGCTTAAGGGCACATAGCTATTAAATGGCAGGACAGAGACTCAGATCTCTTGAGCCCCAGTCCAGTGAGTTTTATAACCCAGCTCTATTATATTTTTGTCTCCAGAAAGGAAGTCTTTATTAATTGAAACAAGCCCAAATATATGCCCTACTTTGTTGTTGCATTTCATTGGCTTCTTACTGTTCGGGTCTTAGCTCAAAGTTCATCACCCCAAAGGCCTCCTTGACACCTTAAGTTGGCCCCACTCCTTGTCTCCCACATTCCTTACTACCTTACTGTTTCTGTAGCACTATATTAATTATTGTAACCTTTAATCACCTCATGATTTTGTTTCCTCATTAAAACAAACATTTTTTAGAGAGATTTTTGCTATAGAGCACGTGTGCTCACCAGAGAGACCAAAACACAGAGACAGAAAGTGAGAAATCACTCCCCAGGGGCTTGGCCATATTACAATCCCTTCTCCTCCATTCTCCTCTGAGGATTTTGAGCATGCACACACATGCGCCCGGTGCGAGTTTCAAGCCGTCGAGTCCAGGTCTTGAACTGTGGTTGGCCATGTGGAAGTCCAGTGATGTAACCATTATGCCATCTGTTGGTAGCTGTTTCCTCATTTTTCTCTTCTACTGAAACATTATAGTCCATAAAAATAAAGTGTTTCCGTTCTTCTGTTTACAATCCTTAGCTCCTATGAATCCTGCACAAGACATAGTAGGTAGGCACACATGAATAATTAATCATGCCTGTATACATTTAATAAATATAAATATTAGAATAATAAATATTTGAGGGAATACATAGACTCATATCCACCATACTTCCTTTTTTTTTTAAGAAAGATTTTTGCTGTAGGGCGTGTGTGCTCGCCAGAGAGAGAGAAAGTGAATAATCACTCCCTGGGGAGATAGCCATGCCACCATCCTTTCTACTCCATTCTCCTCTCAGGGCACACATGTACACGTACCCACACGAGTTTTAAGCTGCTGAGTCCAAGACTTGAACCGTAATCAACCTCATGGGAATCCAGCAACGTAACCATTATGCCATCTGCTGGTCCCAATCATGTATACTTCCTAATTAGGCCATACAAAGTTTAGTATCTTTAGGATATTATATTTCTCTGAAGATACCTACGTATTTTTGTAAACGATATCATCATTTCAAGCTAAAACAAAACCTGGAATTCATAGCATGGGGAACGAGCAACATCTGATTCAGATGTGACTTTACCTGTGTGGGTGTATTTCACATAAACTCTGAGGGTGTTCATGACAGGGAGCAACTTGGCTTGGAGACGCTGCATTCCAAATATCCTCTCCATTTGCGATTGTTCCTGTGACTCTCTGACGGTAAGAACTGTTCATTCTTATTTCTGGCTCTTGGCAGCCTACAGATGCTTCCTGTTAGTGCTCCTGGCAGGTTACTGATGGGGCCTGTTGTTTATTGCCCTATCTATCAAGTCCTATTTATTTTTAAAATAAACTTTAAGTATACTGTAAACTCCCTTCACAAACAGATTTTTCCTCCTCTTTTACACTTGACAAGCCTCTAAAAGGAATAGTAACTCTGTCTCATAAATATTTGAACCTGAACCTTTTAGGAAAGAATTATACTTAAGGTACTCAAGAACAGGAAAGGTCTCTGTCTGAAACCTCCCTTTCAACTACTTATTTCTATCTCTCTATCTTTTTTTTTTTTTTTGCATTATCTCATTTCAGCATCTCTACTCCTCCCCCATCTCACTGTAGGCCCAGTTCTGTCTTCAAAACTTCTATCCATATTTCTCTTAAGTACTGCTTATTTACTGTAAATGTCTTTATTAAGAAGGTTAAAAGGCTTACTATTTCCCAGATTGTCAAAGCTCGAGATTTTACATCTATTGCTTAGTCCTCTTTCATTCCATTCAACTGTCCAATCCACAGCTGATGAGAAAGGACATAGACATAGTTTGATATAAAAGAGCTTGTTTTTAGGTTCATACTGGCTTGGATTCAATTCAGATACTACTATTTATAAGCTCACAGCCTTGAAGAAGTCTCCTAGCTTTTCTCACTGTGTTTTCTCATTGAAAAAGGCTAATAACACCTATTTGGATTCATGGCATTCTCTAAATATTTCTAGCTCTTCCCTTTCAAGCCTTCTAAATAGTAATGTATTCCACTAGCACTTTTCAGCTTGTGTGATCTTATGTGACTTTTCTTGGCTAATGAGATGTGAGTGGAAGAGATGTGTTTCACTTGTGGACAGTTGATTTTAGAGGCAGTGTGTGCTTTGCTATGGTCCCTTCTCCCAGTGAGGTAAATGTAGAAACATGTTAAGAAAAAGCCGCCATTATCCTGGGATCTTGGCTGTCTATGATAAGCAGAGCCTCCTAGAGATCTACATTGGATATGTAGCGTGAGATATTGGAGTTGCCTATTACTACAGAAAAAATTATTCTGTCCTTACTGAGGCTTCTGCTTCATAAGGTTGTTTAGACAATGAACGACAATATATACAAACTGTTAGTATTGTGTCACTAGGCGATCAGTAAATGGTAGCTGCCATTACCAGGAGCATTATTATTATTGTTAGCACTGTCATTTCGTTAGATCTGTGTGTTCTTTCTACTTATTGTGCTATGAATATGTATTTGCATTTGAGGCCCTTCACTAAATTCTAAGTTCTTGCTATGGTTTGAATCATGGCTTATCCTCTGAAGTTTCATGTTTTAGAATGCAATCTTAGTGAGTGATGACTTGATGTTCCCAAGAAATTGAAGTCTGTGGACTTGATTGTATTGTAAAGGTGTTAAGTGAAAACTTAATTCCCTCATGGTGTCCCTGGATGGAGCCTTCGGGTGTGATAATGTCATTAGAGTAGGGACTCCATGATTAAATTCTAGTAGGATTTTAGAGAGAGAGAGAGAGAAAGAGAGAGAGAGAGAAAGCAAGCTACGTGGATACAGACCATTCTCTGCTCGCTCTGGTAAAAGTTCTGCCATCTGCCATTTTGTAATTGCCTTTGGATTTGCCAGCCATCAGAGTTGTGAGTCCAAATAAACTTCTATTCTCCTATCTCAGGTATTTCTGTTAGCAATGCAATAAGGGGCTGAAATGATCTTTGAGAAGGACATGGTTCTTCATGTACCTTCACTCAGGCATACCCAATTAGAGAGGGTATTTGTTCTGACTACTGTACATTACAGCACGAAAGCAACTGTAGACAATCCATAAACAAATGGGTGTATTTGTGTATAAACTTAATTGATAAAAACAGGAGGCATACCATAGTTTGTAACCCTGATTTAAAATCTATTCTTAACCTCTCTCCCTTATTCTCCCTTTCCATCTTCAGCTCTTGTTTTCTTTCTTTCTCTTGATGATGTTAATGCATTTTCTGCTGCTATTGGTAGATTACTTTCCCCCCTTAGATAGAAATGGCCACCAGTAGCCCTACATCTGTGTTACAAAAGCAGTAAATCCCCCTCTCCCTAGCATTCTTCTTTGAGTATATGCCTGCACATGGACCAATCTCTGCAGACAGAGCATGGGAATTCCAGGTTGATCACTTGAGTCATGTGACTACCCTTGTCATGTGATCAGAGAATGGTTTGAGGCACTGTAATTGATGACCCCTTGAGAACTGCAAGGAGTGTGGCTAGGAGAAAGTAGGATGCTTTGGGGACACAACAGTGTGTTCATTACAAGCTTCTTCTACTTATGCTGAGAAATAGGACAGAATCTATTGGGTCATTAGGAAAATCATGATGCATTTTTGCTTAGAAAAACATAGGAAAATATGTCATGATTCTCCCGACAACCTAAGAGTTCAGAGGGCCACCCCTAATGAGACTCCATTGAGTAGTGGGCTTGAACCTTCATAACCAATCTCCCTGGACATTCCTCAAAGACTGGAGCCAAAAACATGGCCTGGGGTTTCTGGTGAGTTGAATGTGAGAAGCAGGAAATAGAGCAACAAAGGAAGATGCTTATTTCTGGCCTAAGCCCGTGGGGAATGAGCAATATCATGAATTTAAATGGTTAAAATCATCTCCTAAACTGTGATGGGGTGGAAGAAGCATGGATAATCCCCAATTGGCTTATAAGTATGTTTCCAGTGATCTGGGAAAACTCACAGAACTTTACAAAAGGTACTAAACAAAGCAATATGAAGCCTTGTGAGTCAGGGCTTTTTGGAAACTGCCCAAATTCCTCTCTGTAATGTGGGGAACACCTGCAAATTCCTAATATAACATGGCATAGTGGAAAAAACTTAATTCTTACTATTTCTGGCCATGTAAGTTCTGTTAAAGGGCATTATCACCAGCTTCCATGGATGTGTGTCGGACATTCAAAAGCTGAGCCAGTTTGCTATACCAGTACTTCCTCTATTTTTACTTGACTCAGAAAATTTGATAAAATTATACAAATCCCTAAATCTAATATTTTTATGTGATAAGATTGTGTAAGAGGAGGGGGTGGAAGAGAAGTTTGGAAAATGTGGTGACAGATGGCAAGTGGGCTCAGGCACATAGCGTTCCTATATATAGGGGAGGGGACAATCTGGTTAATCAAGGGGAGGTGGGGAGCATTTTTAAATTTAGATTCAAGTATTTTATATATTCAGCAACATCATTTACTGAAGCAGCCTTAGCTGGGTAGAATTTTTAATTTTTTTCTTGAGTGGGGGTGAGTTGTATGATACATATTTTCAACAGTTTCACATATTCTTTCATGATGTCTACATTTACAAATCAAATGATATCTATAGGCTTTTGGTGTGTCTTTTGAGAGAGGGCTGAGCAATCTATTTCTAGAGAGAGTTCCTTCCAAGGAAATTTAATGATATTTCAAAAATTAGGGTTATTATAGCTAATTCAGCAACATTGGAAAATTAAAGTAAATGTTCACCATGAAAATGACTTTATAGTTAAGCAGAATTAGCAGTGGGCTGGCAATGAGGATACCTGAGATCAAGGCCTGGCTCTAGGAAATATAGGATATTCTGTGTTACCTTGCACAAAGCATTTTAGCATTTTCAGTTATAATCTTTCTCTCTTCTTTTCTTTTCTTTCTTTCTTTTTTTTTGAAAGAGATTTTTGTCATAGGGCAAATGTGTTCTCTGGAGCCATACAGAGATAGATAGTGAGAGGGATAGTGAGAAATCACCCCCTTGAGGGATGGCCACACATCACAGAGCCACTCCTTTATTCTTCTCAGGATTTTTACCACTCACACACGCGCCTGGCCTGAGTTTCAAGCTGCCAGGTCTGGTATTCCAACTGCAGTCGACCGTGTGGTAGGTAGTCCAGTGCCTTAACTACCATGCCACCTGCCTGCCCCAATCTTTCTATTTTTAAAATGAGAGCTTAAATAAAATAATCTTTGGGATAATTTCAGTTTTATATTTCCAGTGTAGACTGTGTCTTAATGCTTTGTTAACTAAGATTTTTTTTTTTTTTTTTGGTTTCAAGTAATAGAAAGCCCAACTCAAACTTCTTTAATCTATAAAGGGAAAATGCAATTGTTGAGTGAATTTTAAAATGTGTTTGATTCAGCAAATGCCATTTCCCCCTACTTGTTCACTCTGCTTTCCATGATATCAGTCTTATCCTAAGGTCAACACTCCTTAAGGATCTCATTATCCATGGTGACGACTCCCACGGAATGATGTTTTTCTTTGTTCAAATGGGGATGAAAAGAGAAAATCACTCTCTGTAGCTATCTTAGATGAGTGAAGAAATGCCTTTCCAAGACATTTCTGCCACCCTGCCCTTGCATGTCATTGGCCCAAGTTGATTTTTGTTCACATTTTCCTTTTATGGCCAGGTAACAGGGTTACCCTGAACTACAAAAGAGACTTAGAACTAGCATTTATCACAGCACGGGGATTGGGGTTGCATGATAGAAAATCAAGAGGGTGAGATATAATATAATGGTGACATCCATGGAATCTATTAAACATCAATGGGGACTGGCCTTGTAGCTCAAAGGTTAAGGGCTATGAATTGGGGACCAGATTCCACATGGCACGCTATGGTTCAAATCCTAGCCCCAGCTGCTTGAAAAACATGCCAGGTATGTGTACTCCAAATCCTGATGGAGTCGAGCAATGAAGGAATAGAATTGTAGTATTGACCATACCTCTTAGGGTGTGCTCTCTCTCTTTCTGGCAAGTGCCCATGCCCTCTGGCATTAAAGAAATTGGGGATGAGCAGATGGCATAATGGTTATGTCACTGGACTCCACATAGTTGACCACAGATCAAGTCCTGGACCTGGTAGCTTAAAACTCATGCCGGGTACATGTGCATGCCTGCCCAAGACCCCAAGAGGAGAATGGACTGCAGTGTAGCCATCCCTCCTGGGGGATGATTTCTTGCTTTCTGTTTCTCTATCTCTCCAGTGAGTGCCTGTGTCCAATAGCAAAAATCTCTCAAAAAAGAAAGAAAAAAAAAAAGAAATTACTTGGACACCAAGTTTCATGTAAGCTGCTCAGTTCAACAAGATCTAGAAAATAACCTCCAAATTAATAAAGGTTTTGTATGGTAGTTATTACCATACCAAACACATACTAAGCATTTAATAAAGATGTCTATACTGGCTACCCTTAAATCTGTTAAACACAGAGAACTACCTCTTAGTTGGCAACTAATTAACAAGAAATTGTAGGTATTTCTGGAGTTGCCATAGCGACCAGAGCCTACTGCAGTACATTTCTGTTTTAGTGCAGTGGTTTTCAAACTTGGCTGCAAATTGGAACCACCTAGGAAGTTTTGAAAAATACTATTGCCTGAGTCCTACTTACAGAGATCCTGATTTGATTGATCTTGATGTGGGGTTGGGCATTTAGAGTTCTAAACCTCCCTTGAGTTATTGTAATTCACTGCCAAGATCAAGGACCTCTGGTTTAGAGAATTTAAGTCTGGGCATACTCAAGGCATCCTTCTCTCCTCTTCAGCAATGTTCAGGGTTTCTTGTGAACTCCCTTTTATAATTTTCTTTTCCTTTGTTCTAAATGAGTAACTGCTAGATTCTCCTCTCGAGCTGGAACTCCCAAAGATACCAAATGCTCTATATTACAATATGAAAAAAAAAAAACAGCAAAAAACCAAAAACTGAATGTGAGGGTGGAAATCAAGAGTGGGGTAGGCCTACTGTCAATATGGTGTGTTAAAAGAAAGGGGAAAAGGGTGGAGAAGAGAAAAGAAGTGATGCATAAAGCATTTTCCTCTGGAACTGGGATGTGGTTTGAGGTACATATTTAGGCAGTCTCAGACTTAGATTCCCACACAAACTCCCATACACATACAAACACATCATCTGAAATTCTTCCCAGCCTCCTCCCTGATCAGCCCACTGCCAACCGCTTGCTTGGATATTTGCTGAAACTGTATAAAACACCTCAAACATGAATAAGTGAGAAGTGACTATGTTTACTTGTTCATTCACACATGCATTTATTCACATATTCTTTAAATATTGATTGAGCACCTACTATGTGCTAGATACATTGCCAGATGGTGAATGAACAGCCATGAATGAAACGGGCTTCTAGCTTGTACAAAACTGTGAATCTGGAAAGAATTTGGAGTGTATGACAAATAGCAATGATTATTTTTCTCACTAGTTCTTGAGTTCTAGTCTCTATACTTTGTCTGTTGAATGAATACTTGCTGGATGAATACTTGAAGGAATTAGTGAGAGAAGGTCACAGTGATTGTAGCACAGTGGGTATACAGTAGGCAAGCAGAATATTTTGTTAAAATATGAGTAGATGTCATTCATGCCTTGTGGTCTGTGTGGTTAATTATCATTGTAATTCTGGGCATCAGGAAACTATTGCATTGTTTCTAATCATCACTGGAGATGATAAGTACAAAGGAAATCTCTGAGAAACCAAAGGGAGAAAAAAAGAACCATTTAGGCAAAGAACAAAATGAAAGAATGTTCCAAGGAAGGAGAATAGAATATGCAAAATCGTTGAGTCAAGAAGGGTATTTGTTTAAATTATAGAAACGGTTATTTCTCTTTTTAAAACTGTATTTATTTCTTTCTTTAATGAGAGATACACAGAGACAGGAATAGAGAGAGAGGCACTCCCAACTCCCAGTAGGGTCTTTACACCACAATCCACCCCCAGCCTCAGCTGTCCTGGATCACAGGCAAGGGTCATGTACCCAGCATGCTCAGGCTGTAAACCCAAGCTCTTCCCCTTGTCAATCCACCTAGCCCCAAGAAGTGTAAGGAAACTGAAAGGCACTATGGTTTGTGTAAGGATATGGACATAAAGGATAGTCTAGTGGAGAGACAAGTAATAGGAAAATAAGGCACAGAATAGTCAATCTCATGACAAATACAGTTCGCATTGAAACTTTCTTTTTCTTTTTAGAGTTTTTTTTTTTTTTTTGGCCACAGGGTGCATGCACTTGCCGGAGAGTCAGGGAGAGACACACACAGAAAGTGCGAAATCACACCACGGGGGGGATGGCCATCCTGCAATACCTTCTCTTCCATTCTCCTCTAGGGATTTTGGGCCCATGTGCCCAGCGTGAGTTTCAAGGTGCTAGGTCTAGGACCCAACCATGTGGGAGTCTAGCAATATAACCACTACACAATCTGCTGGCCTGACATTTAATCTTATGGAAGTGCAGAAAATTATCTAACCTGGATTTGGAGTGCAAAGAGAAACTCCACACAGAATAATATACAAGAACTAAATCTAGAAAAGTGAGTTAAGAAAGGGAGAAGAAGGGGAATAGTAGGAAAAGGGAACAAAGACGTTTTAAGTAGAAAGAATTCACGAAGGTATAGAGAGATGATTAAAAAAAAACCTTGAAATTCTGGACAAAAATCTTAATTGCAGCATAAAGATAAAATTTAGTTTAAAACCTTTACAGAGGCATATAGTGTGCTAGGTACCTTAATATGCATCTTAGCCATAATCCTTTGAAATAGGTATCAGTAAAGTCGTTTAAGTAAAATAATTAGGTCATAGGAAAAGTCATAACCTTTTTTGTTTTGTTTTGTTTTGTTTTAAGAGATTTTTGCTAAAGGACACATGCACTCACCAGAGAGACAGAGAGATAGCGAGATGGCCATGCTGCAGTTCCTTCTTGTCCATTCTCCTCTTGGGATTTTGGGCACACGTGCACATGCGCCCAGCATGAATTTTAAGACACTGGGTCCAGGACTTGAACCATCGTCGACTATGTGAAAGTCCAATGATGTAACCATTACACCACTGGCTGTCCTCAGTCATGATGTATTTTTCTATGCAAAAATGTGTCATGACTTTTCCTATGACCCAATTCTTACACAGGAGCCACCAGTTAGTAACAAGTAGATGAGCTGAGGTAGACACCCAGGCAATTTGACTCTCGAGTTCATTTTCTTATCTCTGCCATTATATTGCTTCACTGATTACATGAAAAAGTAAGAAAGGAAACCAGCAGTTAGCATAATGGCTATGTCGCTGG
>NW_006160205.1:2459368-2558816 GCF_000334495.1 Tupaia belangeri chinensis | reverse complement strand
TAAGATTTTTTTTTTTTTTTGGTTTCAAGTAATAGAAAGCCCAACTCAAACTTCTTTAATCTATAAAGGGAAAATGCAATTGTTGAGTGAATTTTAAAATGTGTTTGATTCAGCAAATGCCATTTCCCCCTACTTGTTCACTCTGCTTTCCATGATATCAGTCTTATCCTAAGGTCAACACTCCTTAAGGATCTCATTATCCATGGTGACGACTCCCACGGAATGATGTTTTTCTTTGTTCAAATGGGGATGAAAAGAGAAAATCACTCTCTGTAGCTATCTTAGATGAGTGAAGAAATGCCTTTCCAAGACATTTCTGCCACCCTGCCCTTGCATGTCATTGGCCCAAGTTGATTTTTGTTCACATTTTCCTTTTATGGCCAGGTAACAGGGTTACCCTGAACTACAAAAGAGACTTAGAACTAGCATTTATCACAGCACGGGGATTGGGGTTGCATGATAGAAAATCAAGAGGGTGAGATATAATATAATGGTGACATCCATGGAATCTATTAAACATCAATGGGGACTGGCCTTGTAGCTCAAAGGTTAAGGGCTATGAATTGGGGACCAGATTCCACATGGCACGCTATGGTTCAAATCCTAGCCCCAGCTGCTTGAAAAACATGCCAGGTATGTGTACTCCAAATCCTGATGGAGTCGAGCAATGAAGGAATAGAATTGTAGTATTGACCATACCTCTTAGGGTGTGCTCTCTCTCTTTCTGGCAAGTGCCCATGCCCTCTGGCATTAAAGAAATTGGGGATGAGCAGATGGCATAATGGTTATGTCACTGGACTCCACATAGTTGACCACAGATCAAGTCCTGGACCTGGTAGCTTAAAACTCATGCCGGGTACATGTGCATGCCTGCCCAAGACCCCAAGAGGAGAATGGACTGCGGTGTAGCCATCCCTCCTGGGGGATGATTTCTTGCTTTCTGTTTCTCTATCTCTCCAGTGAGTGCCTGTGTCCAATAGCAAAAATCTCTCAAAAAAGAAAGAAAAAAAAAAAGAAATTACTTGGACACCAAGTTTCATGTAAGCTGCTCAGTTCAACAAGATCTAGAAAATAACCTCCAAATTAATAAAGGTTTTGTATGGTAGTTATTACCATACCAAACACATACTAAGCATTTAATAAAGATGTCTATACTGGCTACCCTTAAATCTGTTAAACACAGAGAACTACCTCTTAGTTGGCAACTAATTAACAAGAAATTGTAGGTATTTCTGGAGTTGCCATAGCGACCAGAGCCTACTGCAGTACATTTCTGTTTTAGTGCAGTGGTTTTCAAACTTGGCTGCAAATTGGAACCACCTAGGAAGTTTTGAAAAATACTATTGCCTGAGTCCTACTTACAGAGATCCTGATTTGATTGATCTGGATGTGGGGTTGGGCATTTAGAGTTCTAAACCTCCCTTGAGTTATTGTAATTCACTGCCAAGATCAAGGACCTCTGGTTTAGAGAATTTAAGTCTGGGCATACTCAAGGCATCCTTCTCTCCTCTTCAGCAATGTTCAGGGTTTCTTGTGAACTCCCTTTTATAATTTTCTTTTCCTTTGTTCTAAATGAGTAACTGCTAGATTCTCCTCTCGAGCTGGAACTCCCAAAGATACCAAATGCTCTATATTACAATATGAAAAAAAAAAAACAGCAAAAAACCAAAAACTGAATGTGAGGGTGGAAATCAAGAGTGGGGTAGGCCTACTGTCAATATGGTGTGTTAAAAGAAAGGGGAAAAGGGTGGAGAAGAGAAAAGAAGTGATGCATAAAGCATTTTCCTCTGGAACTGGGATGTGGTTTGAGGTACATATTTAGGCAGTCTCAGACTTAGATTCCCACACAAACTCCCATACACATACAAACACATCATCTGAAATTCTTCCCAGCCTCCTCCCTGATCAGCCCACTGCCAACCGCTTGCTTGGATATTTGCTGAAACTGTATAAAACACCTCAAACATGAATAAGTGAGAAGTGACTATGTTTACTTGTTCATTCACACATGCATTTATTCACATATTCTTTAAATATTGATTGAGCACCTACTATGTGCTAGATACATTGCCAGATGGTGAATGAACAGCCATGAATGAAACGGGCTTCTAGCTTGTACAAAACTGTGAATCTGGAAAGAATTTGGAGTGTATGACAAATAGCAATGATTATTTTTCTCACTAGTTCTTGAGTTCTAGTCTCTATACTTTGTCTGTTGAATGAATACTTGCTGGATGAATACTTGAAGGAATTAGTGAGAGAAGGTCACAGTGATTGTAGCACAGTGGGTATACAGTAGGCAAGCAGAATATTTTGTTAAAATATGAGTAGATGTCATTCATGCCTTGTGGTCTGTGTGGTTAATTATCATTGTAATTCTGGGCATCAGGAAACTATTGCATTGTTTCTAATCATCACTGGAGATGATAAGTACAAAGGAAATCTCTGAGAAACCAAAGGGAGAAAAAAAGAACCATTTAGGCAAAGAACAAAATGAAAGAATGTTCCAAGGAAGGAGAATAGAATATGCAAAATCGTTGAGTCAAGAAGGGTATTTGTTTAAATTATAGAAACGGTTATTTCTCTTTTTAAAACTGTATTTATTTCTTTCTTTAATGAGAGATACACAGAGACAGGAATAGAGAGAGAGGCACTCCCAACTCCCAGTAGGGTCTTTACACCACAATCCACCCCCAGCCTCAGCTGTCCTGGATCACAGGCAAGGGTCATGTACCCAGCATGCTCAGGCTGTCCGGAGAGTCAGGGAGAGACACACACAGAAAGTGCGAAATCACACCACGGGGGGGATGGCCATCCTGCAATACCTTCTCTTCCATTCTCCTCTAGGGATTTTGGGCCCATGTGCCCAGCGTGAGTTTCAAGGTGCTAGGTCCAGGACCCGACCATGTGGGAGTCTAGCAATATAACCACTACACAATCTGCTGGCCTGACATTTAATCTTATGGAAGTGCAGAAAATTATCTAACCTGGATTTGGAGTGCAAAGAGAAACTCCACACAGAATAATATACAAGAACTAAATCTAGAAAAGTGAGTTAAAAAAGGGAGAAGAAGGGGAATAGTAGGAAAAGGGAACAAAGACGTTTTAAGTAGAAAGAATTCACGAAGGTATAGAGAGATGATTAAAAAAAAAACTTGAAATTCTGGACAAAAATCTTAATTGCAGCATAAAGATAAAATTTAGTTTAAAACCTTTACAGAGGCATATAGTGTGCTAGGTACCTTAATATGCATCTTAGCCATAATCCTTTGAAATAGGTATCAGTAAAGTCGTTTAAGTAAAATAATTAGGTCATAGGAAAAGTCATAACCTTTTTTGTTTTGTTTTGTTTTGTTTTAAGAGATTTTTGCTAAAGGACACATGCACTCACCAGAGAGACAGAGAGATAGCGAGATGGCCATGCTGCAGTTCCTTCTTGTCCATTCTCCTCTTGGGATTTTGGGCACACGTGCACATGCGCCCAGCATGAATTTTAAGACACTGGGTCCAGGACTTGAACCATCGTCGACTATGTGAAAGTCCAATGATGTAACCATTACACCACTGGCTGTCCTCAGTCATGATGTATTTTTCTATGCAAAAATGTGTCATGACTTTTCCTATGACCCAATTCTTACACAGGAGCCACCAGTTAGTAACAAGTAGATGAGCTGAGGTAGACACCCAGGCAATTTGACTCTCGAGTTCATTTTCTTATCTCTGCCATTATATTGCTTCACTGATTACATGAAAAAGTAAGAAAGGAAACCAGCAGTTAGCATAATGGCTATGTCGCTGGACTCCCACGTAGTTGACCGCGGTTCGCGTCCCAGACCCGGTGGCTTAAAACTCACGCCGGGCGCGTGTGCGTGCATGCCCAAGATCCTGAGAGGAGAATGGAGAAGAAGGGATTGCGGCGTGACCATCCCCCCGGGGGGTGATTTCTCGCTTTCTGTCTCTATGTCTCTCTCTGTCTGTCTGGCGAGCACATGCACCCTATAGTGAATAAACCTCTCAAAAAAAAAAAAAAGTAAGAAATAAAAAAAAGAGGACTCAAGGAAATATGAATTAAAAGTATGTGCATTTCTTTCTCTTTTTTTTTTTTTTTTGTATTTTTATATTTTTGGAAATTGTCTCCATTTCCCGTAATTAAAATCCAATCCAGATAGGACCAGCAGGTGGCATGGTGGTTAAGGTACTAGGGACCAGCAGTTAGCATAATGGCTATGTTGTTGAACTCCCATGTAGTTGACGGTGGGTTAAGTTCTGGACCCGGTGGCTTAAACTCACGCCGGGCACATGTGCATGCGTGCCCAAGGTCCCGAGAGGAGAATAGAGGAGAAGGGATTGAGGTGTGGCCGTCCCCCCTAGGGAGTGATTTCTCGCTCTCTATCTCTCTGTCTCTCTCTGTCTTTCTGGTGAGCGCACACGCCCTATAGCAAAAACCTCTGAAAAAAAAAAAGCGCTAGATCTCACATGGCCAACTGAGCAATTCGAATCCTGGACTTGATGACTTGAGAAACACACTGAGTGCATGTACATGCTTGCCCAAAATCCCTAGCAGAAAATGGAGGACAAGGGACTGCAGCATGGCCATTCCTGTGTGTGGTGGGGTTGATTTCCCATTTTTTCTTTCTCTGGCGAGTGCATGCATCCTATAACAAAAAACTAAGGTGATACTACTAATAATAATAGTAAAAATGAGAGATAAAGAAAAAAATCCAAACCAGATAAAGGAGAACAGATAATGAGCCATATTAATAATAAGACGAAGACTGGAAGAAAAATTTACTTGAAGGGAATCAGATATGACCCTAGGGAGTCAAGAAAAACAAGATTTACTCCCACACTAGGAAAAGATTTATGTTTTTTTGTTGTTGTAGTTAACCATAGGTATTCATGTAGGAGCCTACAGAAGAAGACAAACATTCCTGTTGTGAATTCTCTGTCTTCCATAGTAGAAAATTTACTGCCACAAAAATAAGATCAAGCACAATTTACAAGCAACAAATGGATGTAAAATCTTAGAGAACTAGAAATGCTTTAGATGGGTTAAGTAGACTAAGGGCACCATTAGAGCAATATTTGGTGACATAGAAAATGTGATATTTTGAGGAAAAAAAAAACCCATAAGACATTATATATAAAAGTACAACTTTTTTAAGGTTATTAACTTCTATCTATGATAGCATGAGAAAGAGACTGTACTCCCAACAGAGTCTTGAATACCTCTATTTACCCCCTGCCTCAGCCAGTCCCAGATCATGGGCATGCCCAAAAAGGTCTCTGCATGAAACCAGGAACCTTCCTATTAGTATCAGCCTTTCAGAACATAGCATTTTACAGCTGCACTATCATCTGGTCCCTAAGTATGACTTTTAAAAAGTAAACAAAACCAAATAAGCATGTTTGAAAAAAGTGTGACGAGTAAGAACACTTAAATATGAGTCGTGGTAACTTTTGTGTGATAGATTAGACTGGGAGACTAATGTCAACCATAATTTACAAGCAACAAATGGATGTAAAATGCTTAGAGAACCAAAAATACTTCAGTTGAGTTAAGTAGACAAAGGGCACCATTAGAGCAATATTTGATGATATGGAAAATGGGATACAATTAGAAAATATAGATACTATATTTTCTACCCTAGGTGTTTTACTTTTTCTTAGGTCTTCTTTCCTCTAAAAGAGAGAGGCTGGACTAAGACTTTGGGGGTTTCTTCCATGGTTCAATACAAAGGAAATAATAAATGCTTCCTCTTGATTTTTAACATTTGTAAACTTTTTAATTCTTTATGGTTCAGCTGTTAGTTCCACCATATGATCATATTTGTATAACAAATACCAAGAACCAGGGTGGAAAATTCAGGACAGTTTCATTTTGTTTTCTTCTAGCAAAAGATTCAACATAATTTGGTGGCAGGTGGGTTTGGGTTTAAACAATGTATGGGCCAATTTCCTTTACCTAGTGTCATAGCAGTGGACTAACACAGGACAAGGAAATCATCCTGAATTTTATGTCACCCCTCATGAAGGATATATTGGACACCAGACAAACTAGCCAAAGCTATGGGGAAGGGTCACAGATCTACCTACTTCGATAAGATCTGTTCATTATCTATGCCATCCTTATGGTGAAATATTGGGTCCTCAGAAAAGTCATGATACACTTTTATAAAGAAAAACAGAAAAAACATATCATGACTTCTGACAACACATTAGTCCTTTATTTTATTTATTTATTTGAGAAATTTTTGCTGTAGGATGCATGCTCTCACAGAGACAGAAAGGAACAAATCACTCTCCGGGGGAGGGAATGACCAGGCCATAATCCCTTTGCCTATATTCTCCTCTTGGGATTTTAGGTGTGCATGCACAAGCACCCCGTATAAATTTTAAGCCACCAGGTCCAGGACTTGAACCTCAGTCGATCATGTGGTAGTCTAGCGTTGTAACCACTACATCATCTGCTGGCCCCAGTATTTTATTTTTGATTCATTATTCTTCATTGAAATGTTTCAGTGTCTACTATATGCTAGGAAATATGTTAGATTCTGAAGATGCAGCAGCAAAGAAGATGCTTATTCTTGTTTTCATGACAGTTCTAGAAAGGAGATAAACAAATGTGAAATAGTTCCAGAAACAGCTATTTACAATGGTAGTTGAGGCTGTAGAGGTGATATACCAAAGGCTATAAAAGTATAGAACACAATAGCCTTACCTGGTCTAGAGCACTAGTAAAGGTTTCTGAGAGTTTCCCTGTCACATTGAAGGACTGAAGAGAAGCGTGTAGTAAGAGCTATAATTAGGGCTTCCGAGGGCCAGCCAGAAGCACGGTGGTTAAGGCAGCTGGATCCCACATAGCAGACTGCATAGTCTGAGTCCTGGCTTAAAAAAAAAAATGCTGGGCACATATGACTGTGTGCCCAAAGTTCTGAAATGAGAGCAAAATGGAGAAGGGATTGTGGTGTGACCATTCCCTATATGGGGTATTTTCTCACTTTTTCTCTCCCTGGTGAGCATACATGCCCTCTGACAAAATTAAGGAGGAAAAATTGTTTGTAAGAGATGAAACCAAGAATTAAGCAGGGGACAGCTCATACAAAATCTTACCAACCCTGGACATGAATCTGGACTCTATTTTAAGCTCAGTGAGGAACCATTATAATACTTTTAAATAACGGTGGGGGGGGGGGACATGAACATAATTTACCTCAATTATGTTCCCTCTTGCTAGAGGGGGGGAGAGAAGACAAACATTCCTGTTGTGAATTCTCTGTCTTCCATAGTAGAAAATTTACTGCCACAAAAATAAGATCAAGCACAATTTACAAGCAACAAATGGATGTAAAATCTTAGAGAACTAGAAATGCTTTAGATGGGTTAAGTAGACTAAGGGCACCATTAGAGCAATATTTGGTGACATAGAAAATGTGATATTTTGAGGAAAAAAAAAACCCATAAGACATTATATATAAAAGTACAACTTTTTTAAGGTTATTAACTTCTATCTATGATAGCATGAGAAAGAGACTGTACTCCCAACAGAGTCTTGAATACCTCTATTTACCCCCTGCCTCAGCCAGTCCCAGATCATGGGCATGCCCAAAAAGGTCTCTGCATGAAACCAGGAACCTTCCTATTAGTATCAGCCTTTCAGAACATAGCATTTTACAGCTGCACTATCATCTGGTCCCTAAGTATGACTTTTAAAAAGTAAACAAAACCAAATAAGCATGTTTGAAAAAAGTGTGACGAGTAAGAACACTTAAATATGAGTCGTGGTAACTTTTGTGTGATAGATTAGACTGGGAGACTAATGTCAACCATAATTTACAAGCAACAAATGGATGTAAAATGCTTAGAGAACCAAAAATACTTCAGTTGAGTTAAGTAGACAAAGGGCACCATTAGAGCAATATTTGATGATATGGAAAATGGGATACAATTAGAAAATATAGATACTATATTTTCTACCCTAGGTGTTTTACTTTTTCTTAGGTCTTCTTTCCTCTAAAAGAGAGAGGCTGGACTAAGACTTTGGGGGTTTCTTCCATGGTTCAATACAAAGGAAATAATAAATGCTTCCTCTTGATTTTTAACATTTGTAAACTTTTTAATTCTTTATGGTTCAGCTGTTAGTTCCACCATATGATCATATTTGTATAACAAATACCAAGAACCAGGGTGGAAAATTCAGGACAGTTTCATTTTGTTTTCTTCTAGCAAAAGATTCAACATAATTTGGTGGCAGGTGGGTTTGGGTTTAAACAATGTATGGGCCAATTTCCTTTACCTAGTGTCATAGCAGTGGACTAACACAGGACAAGGAAATCATCCTGAATTTTATGTCACCCCTCATGAAGGATATATTGGACACCAGACAAACTAGCCAAAGCTATGGGGAAGGGTCACAGATCTACCTACTTCGATAAGATCTGTTCATTATCTATGCCATCCTTATGGTGAAATATTGGGTCCTCAGAAAAGTCATGATACACTTTTATAAAGAAAAACAGACAAAACATATCATGACTTCTGACAACACATTAGTCCTTTATTTTATTTATTTATTTGAGAAATTTTTGCTGTAGGATGCATGCTCTCACAGAGACAGAAAGGAACAAATCACTCTCCGGGGGAGGGAATGACCAGGCCATAATCCCTTTGCCTATATTCTCCTCTTGGGATTTTAGGTGTGCATGCACAAGCACCCCGTATAAATTTTAAGCCACCAGGTCCAGGACTTGAACCTCAGTCGATCATGTGGTAGTCTAGCGTTGTAACCACTACATCATCTGCTGGCCCCAGTATTTTATTTTTGATTCATTATTCTTCATTGAAATGTTTCAGTGTCTACTATATGCTAGGAAATATGTTAGATTCTGAAGATGCAGCAGCAAAGAAGATGCTTATTCTTGTTTTCATGACAGTTCTAGAAAGGAGATAAACAAATGTGAAATAGTTCCAGAAACAGCTATTTACAATGGTAGTTGAGGCTGTAGAGGTGATATACCAAAGGCTATAAAAGTATAGAACACAATAGCCTTACCTGGTCTAGAGCACTAGTAAAGGTTTCTGAGAGTTTCCCTGTCACATTGAAGGACTGAAGAGAAGCGTGTAGTAAGAGCTATAATTAGGGCTTCCGAGGGCCAGCCAGAAGCACGGTGGTTAAGGCAGCTGGATCCCACATAGCAGACTGCATAGTCTGAGTCCTGGCTTAAAAAAAAAATGCTGGGCACATATGACTGTGGTGCCCAAAGTTCTGAAATGAGAGCAAAATGGAGAAGGGATTGTGGTGTGACCATTCCCTATATGGGGTATTTTCTCACTTTTTCTCTCCCTGGTGAGCATACATGCCCTCTGACAAAATTAAGGAGGAAAAATTGTTTGTAAGAGATGAAACCAAGAATTAAGCAGGGGACAGCTCATACAAAATCTTACCAACCCTGGACATGAATCTGGACTCTATTTTAAGCTCAGTGAGGAACCATTATAATACTTTTAAATAACGGTGGGGGGGGGGGACATGAACATAATTTACCTCAATTATGTTCCCTCTTGCTAGAGGGGGGGAGAAGGGAATGACCAGGCCATAATCCCTTTGCCTATATTCTCCTCTTGGGATTTTAGGTGTGCATGCACAAGCACCCCGTATAAATTTTAAGCCACCAGGTCCAGGACTTGAACCTCAGTCGATCATGTGGTAGTCTAGCGTTGTAACCACTACATCATCTGCTGGCCCCAGTATTTTATTTTTGATTCATTATTCTTCATTGAAATGTTTCAGTGTCTACTATATGCTAGGAAATATGTTAGATTCTGAAGATGCAGCAGCAAAGAAGATGCTTATTCTTGTTTTCATGACAGTTCTAGAAAGGAGATAAACAAATGTGAAATAGTTCCAGAAACAGCTATTTACAATGGTAGTTGAGGCTGTAGAGGTGATATACCAAAGGCTATAAAAGTATAGAACACAATAGCCTTACCTGGTCTAGAGCACTAGTAAAGGTTTCTGAGAGTTTCCCTGTCACATTGAAGGACTGAAGAGAAGCGTGTAGTAAGAGCTATAATTAGGGCTTCCGAGGGCCAGCCAGAAGCACGGTGGTTAAGGCAGCTGGATCCCACATAGCAGACTGCATAGTCTGAGTCCTGGCTTAAAAAAAAAATGCTGGGCACATATGACTGTGTGCCCAAAGTTCTGAAATGAGAGCAAAATGGAGAAGGGATTGTGGTGTGACCATTCCCTATATGGGGTATTTTCTCACTTTTTCTCTCCCTGGTGAGCATACATGCCCTCTGACAAAATTAAGGAGGAAAAATTGTTTGTAAGAGATGAAACCAAGAATTAAGCAGGGGACAGCTCATACAAAATCTTACCAACCCTGGACATGAATCTGGACTCTATTTTAAGCTCAGTGAGGAACCATTATAATACTTTTAAATAACGGTGGGGGGGGGGGACATGAACATAATTTACCTCAATTATGTTCCCTCTTGCTAGAGTGGGGGAGACTTGGGTGGAAGGCAGGCACACCTTCAGTTAGCAAACTGCTCATAGAAAAAATACATAATGACTTTTCCAACAACCCAATAAATCAGGTGAAAGATAATGATAGTTTGGGCAAGGATGTTTGAATGGAGAGGAAGCAAATGGATATAAACAGAAAGTAGAATTAATAGATAGTAACTAATTGGATGTGGCAGTTCATGGAGAAGAAGATGTCAAGGGGAGTTTTCATTTCTGGCCCAAACTATTGAATGGATGAAGGATCATTTTTTAGAACAGTGTGGGTTTGGAGGGATAATGATTATGAATTTGACTATGGGTCTGAAAGTTTTACAAATCAAAGGAATTACATTATTGTTTTTATTATTACTAAAGCAGTCATTTTCATGACTATGTGCTTGTAAGATATGTTAATATCCTTGTAATAAAGAGCACACTTGGTCTCTAACATAACAAAAATAAATGTATTTATTATTTTGATTAGAGAAAAAGAGGGACATTATTGTAATTTCAGCTTCCCTTTGTCCTAAAAGGAGAATAAAGAAATGAGAAGTGGAAGAATAAAAGAAATGACCTTATTCTTTTTTTTTTTTCCCTTCTGCCTAGCAGACAGACAAGATAAGCAGTGAAGAATTAGAGTTGATAAAGTAATTGTATAGATAGGTTACTGGAGGTGAAAAATGAGACTCCTACATGAAGGTTATCTTTTCTTCAAGCCTAAGAAAAACCTTGCCGCCCATTTTATTTTTCTTATAGTTACTGAATAGTTACTGAATTGCTGCCTTATATATCCAGATCCAAATTATAGCATTGAATATTACCAGTTTTATAGAAAATGATTTAACTTTTCTCTAACTCTGAATATTTTCTGTTACTATCAGTAATTTTATTCTTTCTTGAGCATTAGTTGGGTATTTGTGTGTGTCTGTGTATGTGTGTGTGTGTGTCTGTGCGCATTACTGTATTTTGAGCTTGTGAATGGTTAGTTTTTTTTTTTTTTCTTAGAGATATTTGCTAATGGGTGTGTGTAGTCACCAGAGAGGTAGAGAGAGACAGAGAGATAGAAAATGAGAAATCACACCCTAGGAAAGGTGACCATGGCACAATCCATTCTTGTCTATTCTCTTCTCAGGACAGGACTTTCAATCGACTGGGTCCAGAACTCCAACCATGGTCAGCTATGAGGGTGTCCAAGGCCTTAACTATTATGCCACCTGCTGGCCCCAAATGCTCTAGATTTTTAAAAAATAATTTTCCCATTCTTCACTACAACTAGTAGGAAGCTTAGAGTCCAAATGACGGTTTTTTGTATTACTTGGTTTGCATTTCATGTCCTAATTTCACATGTGGCTTGTCTGACTTAACTGATGTGGCTTTCTGTCTCATATTTATGGTTTAAAATTTATTTTTTCCTTGCTGATATTGTTTGCTTAGATTCAGTTGCTTAAAGCTTAAGCTCTAAAAATCAGAGATGAGTCTGAATCATAGCTTTTCAACCTTACTAGGAGTATGACATTAGTTCAATGGTTCAATTCCTCTGACATTTTTTTCACCCAGAAAATAGAGATCATCATAATGTGGCTCTATTAGCACTTTTGTGAATGTTAAATGAGACACTGCATATAAAGGCTTGGTCTACTGCTTGACACAGAAAAAGCCTGCCTGTCCCTGTATAAAATCGGTATTAACACAATTGCATTGTCATCAACTCACATTCTTATTTTGTGCTTCATCTGCTTTTATTAATTTTTTTCTTTTTAATAAATTGCTCAAGTATGTGTATACTTGCCAGAGAGAGAGAGAGGGGAGAAAGAGAAAGAGAAAGGATTCCCTAGTGGGGCATAATCATGTTGCGGTTCCTTTGGTTCTTGCATGCACAAGTACCTGGTATGTTTTCAAGCTGCTGGGGCTACGATTTGAACCATGGTTGGCCTTGTGGAATCCAGCTTTCTATACTCGTGTACTTTATTGTTGAGCTACAAGATTGGTCCTTCATCTCCTTTCTTTTCATCACCCTTTTCCTCCTCTTAGCTTGAATATATTTTGAAACAAGATGGGGTACAGAATAGGGAAATAAATAAGCAAGTATATGTACTTTAGATTAGAAAGGTAAGACCAGGACCAGCAGTTGGTGTAATGGCTATATCGCTGGACTCCCATGTAGTTGACCGCAGTTCAAGTCTCAGACTGGCTAGCTTAAACTTATGCAGGGCATGTGTGTGTGCATGCCCAAAATCCCAAGAGGAGACTGGAGGAGAAGGGATTGTGGTATGGTCATCCCCCTTGGGGGTGGGGTAGTGATTTCTTACTTTTTGTCTTTGTCTTTCTGGTGAGCATACACGCTCTATAGCAAAAACCTCTCAAAAAAAAAAAAAAAAAGATAAGACCAATAAACTAGGGATGTTGCTGTGAAGCTGGTATGCACATCCTAGGACTCATGGTAGACTAGAAAATTCAGGTGAGTTCTAGGACAAAATGATGTAACACAAAGGATTTATAAAATTGAACTCTGAAAGAAAGGTAGGACAACCTTCTTACTTAGCCAATGAGAAAGGCCTATTCCCTTCACATGATTAGGGATTTAAAATAGATATTTTCAGCCAACTAATGTGTAGCTTCAATGACTATAGATAAGAGAAACTGGAATTCAGTTCAACAGAGGCATAAAAATGAGAGAGAAAGGGCCATGACAGTGATCCTTTTATCCGTGTCTCCATTTTCATTAACCAATTGAAATGGAACAAGAAAAAATAACAGAACTGTGAAATCACAACCAGAATGTGTTATTTCAAGAAATACTTAGAACTGATTTAAATGTGTACATCTAAGCCACTTTAATTAGCACTGGACTGAAACTTGGCATGTTTCTTAGTCCAGATGTAATTTATTTAAATTTCTTTAGTTTTTCAATTCAGAAATATGGATAGACATTAAATTTTGTATATCTCAGGTTTTTTTCTGAACATTTGTGAATTAAAATGAGGTAAATTATTAAGTGCCTTGTTCTTAAACTGAAATAAAGACAACTTTCATGTCTAATGACAAGAGATGGGTGGGAAGTGTGGTAATCAGGGCAATGAGGGATTTTCCATCCTTGAATAAGTGCACGGTGGTGCTTGTGGCTGTCAGGTAGGACTCAGTGCCTTCAGTAGGTTTCTGGAGTACTCATTTAGAGAGACAGTCATACTCTGCAACTACAGGTGTTTTCCACCAAGAAATCCCTAGTGAACATTTCTGCTCTTTTATGTCCTTCTCTTCCCCAGTCTCTAGTATGTTTCTCTCTACCTCAGACTTTCTGTTCCTCACCATTATTTTTTTCTCCCTTCAGGTATCCACCCTATCCCTCTACCTTCCATTCTTCCATATTCCTACCTTTTATTATGCAGGGCAGTTTGCTGGATACTTTTATATGTTTATGCATTCTGACTGTTCCAACTTTCACCCCTCATTACCTTCATGGGGCCTTTGTTTAGACTAAATGTGGGTTTCCCCATAAGAGGAGTTCTGGTAAATAGGCTGCTCTTTTTTTTTTCCATACACAAATTTCCACATAGTGTATGTGAAATGTGTATCTTTAAAAGGTTGGTCTGTGGCATGATTTAAATACCCAGATATTTGATGTCAGTTCTTAAATTCATGAAACACAGTGGTGTTGTCATCCTTTGCCATTCATACACTGTCCTGGTACAACAAGAGGGTACAATATGCAAGGGCCACATGAGTGACAAGAACCTTAAGGGGTTCCAGCTGTAACCAATGATTTGGATCAAAAACTTCAGGCAGATTTCTATTGCAGTGGGCTCTGTGAAGGCACGAATTTTGATGAGGAAGAAATGGTACTTCCTCATAGCCTACCACTGTGTATGGCATGTAAACATTTGACTAATAAATGAATAATACAGGTTAAATTCTAAACTAGGGTAAACAAGGTTATGCTGCAATAATAAATAACTCACAAGCCTCAATTGCTTTGAAACAGTAGAATTTCTTACTTATAATGCACATAAATCATGACTTGGGGAGAGAAGAGGAGGGCCTCTGCTCATTGTAGTTGCTCAAGGATCCAGGCTGATAATGCTGTTGGTTGTTACTCAGAGGCAAAGAAAGATCTGGAGCTTGTCACTTCAGCAAAAGATTATTGTAGTTGCTTTAGCTATGGCTTTGAATCAACGCCACCAGTTCTCTTGATATCTCATTGTTCAGAACTGTATGACCCACTTGATAGTAGAGATTTAGAAGTGCCATCCTGCCATGGTCAGAAGCAGAAAGGCCCAGCTTCTCCGAAAGGTGAGAGAGCACTTTTTCTTTGAATTGAAGGAATAGACTAGATGGCTTTAAGGATATGTTGATGCTTATATTATTAGGACAATTAATTATCAGTGCAATGAGTGGCAAGGTATTTGGAAGGCAAAATGGAAATAGTGTTGATATTCTTGTTTCATTACACATGTTTATAGAATGTCACTTAATGTAAGTCTTTCCATCTTTTTTGTTTGTTTGGTTGTTTTTGCCATAGGGTTCATACACTCATTGGAGAAAGACAGAGAAAGGCAGTGAGAAATCTACCCCCTCCTCTCTAGGGGGATGGCCACATTGCAGTCCTTTCTCCATTTTCCTCCTGGGATTTTAGGCATGCACACCCAAGCCACGGGACCTGGGACTCAACTGCAGTAAGCCACGTGGGAGTCTAGCACCTTAACTACTGTGCTACCTATTGGCCCCTTTCCCAGTCTTTTCTAAAATGTTCAACAATGCCTATTGAGTGACTTGAATATATCTATTAAGCCATACTTCAAGTTTATTAAATTGAATTGTGGTGACTACCTATATTGACTACTAATTTAATCCCTAGAAATAGAAAACCTAATAGTTACAGTTTTTTAAAATGTTAGCCTTTATTACCAATGTGAACCTCCTTTTAATTTTAATTCATTAGCATAACAAAAGCAGACAAAAACAATCATGGGGCAAAGAGTATCTTACATGCTTCTACATTTCAAATGCCTGACACAATAGCCTCTAGATTGAATGAATAGTAATTTTTTGAGACTGACATAATGTTAAAGAAATTAGGAAATATAGTGGTTAATTTTTTATCTTTTTTTTCTGTGAAATACTTTATGCAAGTGCTTAAGAGATGGGCTCTTGGGCTGGTCTTGAGCATGGCAGTTAGCGCTATACAAAGGAAGCCAGTTGCCACATGACTGACTAGGGTTTGAATCCCCAGCCCCACTAGGTTCATATCAGGCATACATACATGCTTAGGTCCTTGGTAGGGGAGAATTGGAGGAAAAGGGATTATGGTTTAACCAGTTGTCAATAGGGGTGCTTTTTTTTATCTCTCTCATATGTGCATATGTGACTTCTGACATTTACAGAGAGAGAGAGAAAGAGAGAGAGAGACTCTTGAGCTAGGTCATTTGAGTTTGAAACCTGCTATATCACTTAGTACCTATATGAGAGAGCTTCAAAAGCTGGTAGAAAAAATAAAATTAAAGTACAAGTTTTGGTGGAAAAGAAAATTCATGCATACTTTTCTTACAATATACATTTCCCATGAACTTTTCGAAGACCTCTTGTATTATCTTGTGCAAGTCCTTTAATGTTTCTGTCTTCCTTCACATCCCCCATCTGTGAAGTAGACATACTAGGTGGTCAGAAAAGTCATGATGCATTTTCATAGAAAAATAGTCATGATTTTCCCAACGATCTAATGATAATAATAGCAATTATGGAGATTAGTGAAAAGGATTTAAAGTATATTTTACAAGGCCTACTGTAAAATAGTGTTAGTGCATAGGGAAAATTTGATCATCATTGCCTGTTAGTCTTGATACTACACAGTCAGTGTAGATGTTCTATACATACTCACTAACACAGCAACCATGAACCACAGAAATAAAGCAGGTAATACCAGCAGGAACTGTTTTCAACTTACTTTTAACTGTAAGATTAATATTTACTTTTATTTTGAAATTTCTTCAGCAGTAAATTTATTAAACAATTATGTTATAAAGACCTATTGTGTATCTTTCGTGCAATGTGAAAGACTAGAGGGAAAGATGAAAGAGTCTAAATGATCTCTCAGTCTCTTATTCTGTAAAATGAGGAGAAACCAGAATGGCTTCCTAAATGCCCTACAGCAGGGAGCCTTCTTGATAATGCCTGCAAAAGACAAGAGAGCCCTGTGAGGAATTTTAACAGATTTTTTTAGGAAAAAATTATGAGAACTACCTAATTTCTGAAAACAATACCAAAGACTATACAGAATGATAGATGATGGTGGGGATCACATTGATCTTATTTTCTGGCTTGTATTCAAGCATCTAACACATAGTAGGTACTTTATAAGTGATTGATAAGATCAATGAATATTTCAGAGAGTTATTTCTAGTGCAATCTATAAATGATAACTAGGTTACTTTTCCTATTTCATTGAGGTGGAGTTGCAATCACACCATATTTCTGAAGAAGAAGAGTTCAAACCATAGTATTAGAAACCAAAAGTTGGGGACCAGCAGTTAACATAATGGCTATGTCACTGGACTCCCATGTAGTCAACTATGGTTCGAGTCCTGGACCTGGCAGTTTAAACTAGCGCCAGGTGCGTGTGCGTGTGTGCCCAAGATCCTGAGAGGAGAATGAGAAGAAGGGACTGCAGCATGGCCATCCCCCCTGGGAGGTGATTTCTCACTTTCTATCTTTCTCTCTCTGTCTGTCTGGAGAGCACATGTGCCCTATACCCCCCCACCAAAAAAAAAGAAAGAAAGAAAGAAAGAAAGAAAGAAAGAAAGAAAGAAAGAAAGAAAGAAATCAAAAGTTGAACTTCTTTTTCTCAATAATTATTTTATTTACCCTTATTTATCCATTTATTTATTTTAATTTGACCAGAGAGGAACAGAGTAAGAGAGAGAGAGAGAAAAAAAGTAATAAAGCAAGTCACTAGGTCTGGGACTTGAACCACAGATGGCCGTGTGGGAGTCCAGCATCCTTAACCACCATGCCACCTGCTAGCCCCCCCAAATGCGAGGCATGCATTGCCCATGATCTGTAATCTAGGTTAACTGAGGCTGGATATGGATCTGGCTGAGCATGGGTCAAAGTGTGAAGACCCTATTCCCTCTTTCTCATGGAAGGAACAGATAAACTTTAGAAAAATAAAAGATGTTCAACTTCGGAGTGTTCTATCTTTCCACTGCTGCATGTTATTTAAAAAAGAGAAAGAAGGTTTTTGTTTTGTTTTGTTTTGTTTTGTTTTGAAATGAATCTTGAACATATTTTTGTTAAAACCCAGTCTTTAATGCTGAAGACGACATACTTTTACTTATTAAACATGCTCATAAAGCTCAGAAGATTTTTATTGGGCTCATGCATATAAACATGTGCATTTTATCCCAGGTATATTAAATTCCTAGTTTTAGCTGCCAAAACAACTGACAGACTTAAATTTGTATAAACCTGGCGATATTTTTGGTTAACTCACTGGCTAAAAGAACATTAAGAAGCAAGAAATGGCTTCTATTTCACTTTCCCATTTACTGTTTGGAGTCTAACACCCATTAGCACTATCAATATTTTGCAGAATGTTTTTTCTCCCTTTGGATTCTTTTTCCCTCTTTACTCTCTTGGCAAATGAGTATTATAAGGAAAAATTCTCTCATTAAATATCAGGCAATTTCATGTTAAAGCACTGCCTGAGTTGCTGAAGAGTTAGGGGGCAGGTATTATAATTCACTGTAGCTGTAATAGAGGGTAATGTCACTTTAAGACATGTGATACTTTAGAGAGGAGGGATGTATTGAAACAGACTACTGCTACTTCCAGCACCGTATAGCAAGCAGCTCTGCTCTTACATTTCACTGCCTTACTCTGCTCTGAATGCACTGGAGTGGGAATGGTCCGTCGGTAACTATAAACTGATTCTCATCAGGAAACTGTACATTATCTCACCATCACTTCAAAGGTCTCGTCAGGCAGAGGTGACGCCAGGAAATGATTTAAAGGTGAAAATGACAAGGTTTCCACCCCTCAAACCTTGGCTCCTTTTCTGACAATACAGTCTGAATGAGCCTGATGTCTTCTTTACTGTGGAGGTAGGATCGGACCAGAGAACATATTTTTTTTTTACTCCTGATAAAGAAGATTGTTGAGAAGCTCATTTTTTAAAAAAACATTTCAAATTGTGGCACAGATGGATTTTAAAGAGTGTTAGATCTTTCCAATGAACACTAATAGAGTACTCTGCTCTTGGCTGGATTTTTCAGGTAAGATGCCTCTTTCAGGATTTAAGATTCAGAAAGGAGATCTGAAACCTATTCAGTTTTATGTAAAGAACTGTGCAAGGCTGGATGCATTATTTGGGGTGGGGGGAAACACTTATTAACACTGAGACAACCTTTTAATGAGAGAATGAGCAGTGAGAGCAGTATGCAGGAGACTTGGAAGTATGGCTGAGAATTAAAGAAAGTTAAATGAAAAAAGAAAGGCAAGGCAAATATTGCAATCCATTAAGTCACAGTAATCTTTTTAAGTGCTAAAGGTCTATGGGGTGAAGAAATGAGCAAGAGAAAGCAGAGTCATTGAGGAACTGTTAAGTTTTGATTGTGGTAGGATTTTTTTCAAGTGTAGATTCATTCCTAGTGCATTTTAACTGTGATTCACAAGCAGTAAATGCATGTCACAGCCACCTCTGTTTTGTCTTTTTATAATTTGCTGTCTTCTGAAAAGGCCCCCAAATGCATTCATTTTAGGATTCACAGGAGGGTGTTGCTATTAATCTGTACTGAAGCGAATACATCTATCTATGTTACCCCACAAGGAGGCAAAGCATGTTGTATACAAAAGTAAATAGTGGGCAGTGAAACTAATTAGAAAGTGAGTGATCTCTCTGAATTACAGACTGAGGCGTGAATGGCACCCTGCTGCTAAAAATAATGTTTTCCTACATTGTCCTTAATTATAGTTGTCACCCTCTGTCTATAATTGGTCCTAAAACCCTTCTCAAAGACTACATCGCCTCCTAAAATCACGAATTAGCTGTAGTATGTGTGTGTGTGCGTGCGCGTGTGTATGTATGTATATGTGTGTGTGTGTATTCTTTTTGCTTTCTGAACATCACAGTTTTTGAAAGAGTAACAATTTCTATGAATAAAAAAGTCATGCTGGTAGGTCACTAGCAGGTTTTCAATGAATAGCTGAAATTCCTGATGGGTATGATTTGACAGTAGAAGGAAAAGAAAGAAACAATCTTGCTTTCAAAGCTCTCTCTACTTAAAAGAAAGGCATCTAGTTGACTGGATTCTTGTATAGAAAATGTTTCCTATCACTGGCTGAGTAAGGACAATGCTTCAAGTTTGATTAATTTGGCACTATGAAATGCAGCATAAGGTGTTATGTGCGAAATTGGACAATATGTAGCGCAGTTGAGCCTTTGTAACTCCTACGATCCTCATAGGTGCAGATAAGACTGTCAAAGTTTCAGTGCCTGAGAAAAGGTATATGTTCATCCATAAATACTACACCACCTGTACATGAATATTCATCAGCACTGTACAACAAATACCACGATGGAGTCTTAGGAGGCAAAGCAATATTATAAACTATGGCTTGTTTCAGGATAGAAGCCTAGATCCTGCACCCGAAACTCGTTTAGACTGAAGAGAATTCCTTCTGATTTTTAAGTCCAGCCAAAAAAGATTGTTCTTTCAGGAGATTGCAAGATGTCTCTGAGAAATGATTACTTAGTTTAGAAGACAACATTGAGATAAAAAATTCATGACTGTAGAATTAAACAAACAAACAAACAAAAAACAAAAAAACAAAACAAGAAGAACCCGCTCCTTCCAGGCTTATGTCAGACTTGCAATGAAGTTAGAATGAACAGGAGTCTGCAGCTTTTCAGTGCCTGGAATACCTAGTTTAGAGTTCATTGTATAAAACTGAATTTTTAGTCAGTGTGCAATAATATTTCAAACTGCCTAAGTGATCATCCAAAACTTAGTTTTTCTACTTTGGCAATCCTTGGAGTTTTGGTTTGCAGAATTTAAAAACTTAATTTCTGGAAAGGGCTTTCCCCTAATCCCAGTTCATGGCATGACCTCTGCTGGATCATTCATTCTAGCCAGCGAAGTAGCAAAGGAACACGACGTCTGAGACTTCCCCTCTCTCATCAGTAGGGCTGACTGAGCTGGGGGCTTGAAGCCAGGGGTAACCTTTCCTGTCTAATGTTCTCTTTAGAGAATGGCAATGGTCTCTGCAATGTCCTGGGTCCTGTATTTGTGGATAAGTGCTTGCGCAATGCTACTCTGCCATGGATCCCTTCAGCATACATTCCAGCAGCAGCACCTGCACAGACCAGGTAAGTCGGAGCCGGCTCCACTGCAGCCTCCTCCAGTCTCACCTGTCTCCTTAGCAGATGGCTTTGTGGAAGTTACAGAAAATACTGTAGTATGGGCAGCTGCCTCTGAATTCTAAGATATGGTGATTTGGTGCTGGCTGGATGCTCTGGGGACAGGGAGGTGTACCACAATGCCCTAGAGTTTTTTTTTAATTAATTTCCTCAGGAAAGGTGGACTTCCCTCTGTGTCTCCCCTTCCAGCTCCCCACCTCTTTCCTCCTACTCTGAAAAGCAGAAGGCATTTGTTTCTGAGTGCTTAGGCCTATAGCAAAATATTCTGCAAAAGGTGAGATAACTTTCAAGATGTTGAGGCTTTCTTAGGAAGGCAAAATATCATCTTAGTGCATCTATTTCTGGGATGGTGTTTTATATAGATGCTATAATCTGTGTTTGTGGCTAAGGATGTTGGGGTGTTCATCCCCAAATTAACTTTGAAAGCAAGTTGTCAATGAAAAAAAAATTAAAACATAACTTACAATTTCTCGGTTGGTTAAATTTGCCTCCTTTCCTTTCTCTTTCTTTACTTTGTGGTCTTCCAGTGTGCTCAGTAGCTTTTTTCTCTTTTTCTGGGAGTTTCAGGAATAAGTTCCTTTTGGCCTCATCCCCCCCCACCCCATGTTGACGTTTTAGTTCCGGAAGCATTTTGTTGTCTTCATCTTTCCGTTCAAAGTTTCTCAACCTTCCATGAACTTACTCTTCAATAAAGATTTTTTCTTTCCTTCCTTTCTTTCTTCCCTCCCTCCCTCCTTCCTTCCTTTTTTCCTTCCTTTTTTTCCTGCCTCTCCAGCTTTCTCTTTGCAGACCCTCCCAGTTTGATTCTTCTGTACGTCCCTCCATTTTCTGTTTAGCTTCAGCCTTTGCATCCTTTTACTCCACCTCCTCTCCCCGCTTTTACTCTCCATGGCCCTCCCTCCACCCCCAGCTGACGGTCAAGTTCGACCTCTGGGGACCAGTTGCATGTCCAACTTGCTGACCCTCAGCTCTGAAGTGCTAGCAGCCATCCGACCCCTCTTCTAATCCCTCCCTGGCCCCTCCCATCCACCGGGCTAGCTTTCTGCTGAAAGCCTGCGGTGTGGTCCAGCATCAACGCCTCGGCTCCAAGGCCAGCCAGTCTGGACACCATCCCATTGCCTTGGGCACAGTCCTTGAGCAACACCTCCACGGGAGCCCCTTCTTGCCTTCCGGATCTCTGATTCTGGGCTGGGGGCAGGCTCTGCAGAGCACGGGTGCAGTCCGGGGTCCTCTCGCGCCGCAGCACCAAGCTGCAGGAAAGCGCGCAAGCCTGCTCAGCGCCAGAGCCTGGCCGCTAAGGGAGGAGGGCTGAAGGAGTGGAGTGGGCTGAGGGAGTGGAATGGGCTGGAAGCTGAGGCTGGGGGCTACCTCTGTATCCCAGTTACCCTCTTCCCATGCCCTGGGTCGGGGCAGAAAGGCGAGGGGCGCTGGTGCCACTGCAGGTGGACATGGAAACCCACATAGCCTCTTGCAGCGCGCTTGCATTTTTGCATACTGTGTACAGACACTGGAGCTGGAACCGCCAGATCCAAAAACTCCAGTACCTAGGTGGAAGGAAACAAAATGTGGGTGTGGGGACTCCAACCTTAACTACAATATGTTATTCATCAGTTTCTTCTGGCAAAAATGTCTTCGATTTGTTATATAGTCATAGAAATAACAGAGGAATTTTTCATTCATTGTAATACTCAATAATAACTCGTAATAATAAAAACAAATACTATTTGTGAGTATTTTATGTATGGTTCTCAGGGTTAATTCACATTGTTTGGCTTAATCCTTAATGCTAGAGTGTGTAATGACCCCCTCCCTTTACCCAGGAAATGGATGTTCTGAGGGGTTGGGTGACCCATCTGAGGACATACACCAAACAGTGGCCTTTGGAAGGTGGGTGGGTCTGATTCTACTGCCAGAGTTGTATCCTCCGGAGGGGAAAAAAAATGCTTCTTGGGACACAGCGTGATGATGGATCATAGTCTGGTGGAGTTGTGAGCCCCTTTCCCATCTGTGAAAACTGCAAACCCATTCTGGAAGGTGGCCATAGCACAGCTGGTAAGTGGCCTCTGATAAGGGGTCTGGGGGAACTCAGGCCTGTCCACCTTCTCTTCCACTTAATGTTAGTGACATTATCTTGGGCAAGCAACTTTTCTTCTCTGAGCCCAATATCCCATCTGAGAATGTGGTGGGTTGCAAATAAAACAACTTCCTTTGGTATACTTTGTAAACTGTAAAGTTCTTCATGAATATCTGCCTTACTGACATCCCTGCAAAACAGACTACAGACTTGTAAGTCAAAAATGTTGAATGAGTGAAGATTTTGTGTTCTTAAAGCTAATTATCCATGTAGCCAGGATAAAAATCCAATTTTTTTTTCTTTCTTGTTGTTTTTCAACTATGAGGTATGTGGTTAGACCTAGTATGTGTCTTATTTTACATTCTATATATCCTGAAATGTATATATACCATACAGTTTACAATAGGCTTTCACATAGTTTGTATTTATTAATTAATTAGCACATAAGCTTTTTGGTTGGGGTTATGGCTACTAGGCATCTTCAAAAAGTTAACAGAAAATATTATCAAACACATGGATTTCAAAAGAATTTTTGCACCAACATTTGTACTTTAATTCCATTTCCTACAGACTTCTTGAAGTCTCCTTGTATTTTACTTAAACTCATGCTTTTATAGGGCTTATTATTAAAATACCATATTTTAAACCAATAAACACATCATTAGGTTCTGATTGGAATTAAGCTCAATTTTTGTTTTCTTTGTGTTTCCTTAAAATTTGCTTATTATCACCAATGCATAGTTAATCTATACTTCAAATATCCCAAGAAACAACAGCACTGAAACCAATTTCAACCCTAAGTGCTTATACATTTGAGACCTATTTCAGCTTCATTGTTAAAATAAAAAGCTATACATTTCCCCTTTGAGATGCAAAAATATTAAATGATATTAAACTGAAAGTCCAGTGGTTCTATGTAATGTTCTTATTCATCTTCCTTGGGTTTTCAACAATAGCTTCAAAAATTAAAGTGATAACTCTTGGTCATAACAATATTCTAGATTATTTCAGTCAGACTCTTTAATACCATCTTGTGTTTTGATTTTAAAAGTAAAAATAGGCTTTTGGGAATGGGACTTGTGACATTTTCCTTTGTGGGTCTTAAATCTTCAGGGACACTAATGAAATGTGTATGAAAACAAGAGAGAAATAAGGGCCAGTTATCTGTGACAATCCACCCCTAAATGAGCAAATAAATAAAGAAATAGCTGGATAAATGAGCAAAAAAGGAAAAACATAATCTCATTTTCTCAAATCGGTTAAAACAAATGACATGATAAGAAAAAATGAGACACTAGCAGACCCCAAGCTTTGCCACATTTGCCTAAGCTTGAAAAATCACCTCTTTCATAAAGCATGAGCAGGCAGACTCTACATGCATACCAAGGATCTAGGAAATGTGGAAAATGACAAATCTTTCACTCAGAGCCCTGAATGGAGGGAGAGTGAAGGCTTTACAACTGCCTCTTCACCTGCTTAGGAATGGCTACCCCCCACCCCCTCGCCAGCTTTTCTGTCCCTTACACAGTAAGATTGATGGTGTTCTGATCGCAAGCAGCCAATTTTAGTCTCTCAAGGAATAATTCACTACACTGACAGATGAGTGGAATTTGACGTGATGTTCCCCTCATTCAGTCCGTGCTGCACCTGGGTGCACCAGCCAGTCTGGGTCCTTTAGGGGAAACAGTTAGAGATTTGGGCCAATTTCTGCTGTCATAACATAAAATTGGGACGATGTTTTTGTGAGGCCATGGATTTGTGATCTGTCTTCTCAATGCAGTGGGTTTGTACACAAACAGAATGGGAATATGTTAACTAGAAAACTGACTGATTTTAATGCATTCGCCTGCAGTCCTTTAAGTACTTCCTATTTTTCATATTTATAGTACTAGGACTGCACCATTTATTTTCAGTTACTCACTAGTTAAAGAAGATTAAAACAGTCAATCAAATGAAAGTGAATTTTCAAATTACACAAATGATTAAAATGTGCTATAGATTAAAAGATTTGTAATTTCAATAATTTAATATTTAGCTAGCTCAAGTTTTTATTTAGGGAACGATGTAGGAAATCACCATAACAACTTGAAGAATAGTTGTGTCTCTTTTTTTTTAGTAAAGCTACAGGGAGGACATTTAATTTTAAAAAGACTCAAAATTAGTCTTCCATTGTTTCTGATAATTAAAATAGATCATTTCAACTCTTTATAATTACCAGTTTTTGTGTAAGAGATGAAAAAAAGATGAATGGTTCGCTAAGTGTATTTTTTGTTTTCAGAGAGGTTTTTTGCTATAGGACGTGTGTGCTCACCAGAAAGAGAGAGAGAGACTGAGAGACAGAAAGCGAGAAATCACCCCCCAGGGGGGATGGCCACGCCGCAATCCCTTCTCCTCCATTCTCCTCTAGGGATCTTGGGCACACATGCACACATGCCTGGTGGTGTGAGTTCAAGCCACCATGTCTGGGACTCGAACCATGGTCGACTACATGGGAGTCCAGCGACATAGCCATTATGCTAACTGCTGGTCCCTTACTAAATGTATTTTATAATTTGAAATTAGTTTTTCCCCTTATGAATATATGAATTCTGACAGCAATTTTAGTGGTTACTTAATTTTGAGCGTGTGGGTATCTTTGTGTGGGGGGTGTCCTTGAAACTTAATAAAATATGGATTATCTCAAACTCTTCAGTAAGAAAAGATCCGTAAGATTCTTTAGTAATTTAAAATCATATAGATAAATTACTTGAGACAAGAAGTTATAAATGCCTAATGAATCATTTATTCTTGAGTCTGCTATTTTATTGACAGTGGTATAGAGAAATTATAAGAAGATTAGTCTGAATAGAGTTGTATGCGTAATTTATACCTCACCAGATTTAAAGCTATGTTAAGCAAAATCATAATGTTAGAGGTACTCATTAATGACTTAATTATTAGAGGTATTCATTAGTGACTTAATTATACCAAACATTGCCATTAGTATTAAGGTGAAATTTTTTTGGTTAAATTATTATAAAGCATTCTTATATGCCTCACTTTTACTTTTACTTTACCATTCAATATTACTTTATTGATATTCTTAAGAAATAGCACTCGGGGCCAGCAGTTAGCATAATGGCTATGTTCCTGGACTCCCATGTAATCAACCGCGGTTCGAGTCCCGGACCCGGTGGCTTAAACTCACGCAGGGTGCATGTGCGTGCGTGCCCAAGATTCCGAGAGGAGAATGGAGGAAAAGGGATTGTGGCGTGGCCATCCCCCTGGGGGGGGCGCTTTCTCACTTTCTATCTCTCTGTCTCTCTCTGTCTGTCTGGCGAGCACATGCGCCCTATAGCAAAAACCTCTCCCCCCCCAAAAAAAAGAAATATGCACTGAAATACCAACATACATTAAAATAAAGTGTCATTTTGTAATTTTAAGTTAAAAGAAATCATGGGAATAATAGTTGCGTATTGACTCTTTAAGAATGTGTACCAATGCTAGATTGCTAAGTGTAGTGAATTGGTCTAAAAATTAGAGCAGACAGGTGGTTATTTGGTGTTAGCTAGTGCTTGTGATAATCCATTGATCATCTGATTGATAGTATTGACCCTATCCCAGAGTCAGAGTGCAGCTGTGGACATTTGGTAAGACCCCAGGATATCAAAACCAAGTAGAGATTTAAATGAATGTTTTCTGTTGATCCCACAAACTTATGAGAGAATTATTAGAATACTATTTGAACTGTGACTTATTTGAGCTGAAGCCTATGGCTTCAATTGGTAGTAAAGGAAAATAGAAGCTGTATTACACTGCAAACAAAAATACTTAGAAGTGACACAAATAAACCTTAGCTTTCAATTGCTAATTTCTTAAAGTTCATCTAAGAGGCTGGTTTGAACTCTTATTTTTTTTCTTTATTCATCAGAAGACACATGTGCTCACCAAAGAGAGAAAGGGAGAGAGAGAGGTAGAGAGAAAAAGAGGGAGAAAGCACCCCCTAGTGGGTTGTAGTCATGCCACAATCCCTTCTCCATTTCTCTATCCTATCAGGATTTTGAGCATGCACACATTTGCCTGGTGTGTTTTTCAAGCTGTAAAGGCTGGGATTTGAAATGCAGTTGGCCAGTGCATCCAGATTCCTGTGCTACTAGGCTACAGGGCTGGCTGGCCCCTGAATTCCTTTTTAAAACTCTTAATTTAAGGGGTCAGCAAGTGGCGTGGTGATTAGGGAACTGAACTCCCACATGGCTGACTGAGGTTTGAGTCCTGGAGCCGGCAGCTTGAAAATCATGCTGGGCATACGTGCATGCATGCCCAGAGTCCCAAGAGGAAAAGGGATTGTGATGTGTCCATCCCCCCACCCCTGGGGGGGGTAATTTCTCACTTTCCCTCTTACTTTCTCTCTCTGTCTCTCTCTAATGAGTGCAGGTGCCCCATGGCAAAAACCTTTAAAAATAAAATAACAAAACTCTTAATTTAAAACTCTGTGTTAACATTTCAAAGTTTGAGTATACCAAAATTGGTATACCATTTTAAAAAAACTATTTAGCATTGCCTCCTAAAATATAAAATGTGTGAATCCTGACATGCAATTCCAATTCTAGGTGCTTATATTAAGAAAATTATTGGATAAGTGTAAAGAGAGTTATGTATGTTACTGTATAATCATTACAACAGTGGGTTGTTTTTATTTTTGTTGTTTTTTTTTGAGAGAGGTTTTTGCTATAGGGTGCATGCACTCTATAGAGAAAGACAGAGACAGAGACAGAAAACGAGAAATTACCCCCTGGAGGGATGGCCTTGCTGCAATCCCTTTTCCTCCATTCTCCTCTCAGGATTTTGGGCATGCATGCACACGTGCCTGGCATGAGTTTAAGCCACTGGGTCCGGAACTCGAACCGCAGTGGACTACATGGGATTCCAGCAACATAGCCATTATTGCCAACTGCTGGTCCCAAATTCTGCCCTTTTTAGCTAATATTTGTATAAGCTTTTTTTTTTTTTTTAATCTGGACAACATCTATAGTGCTTATTCATATCACATGTGTTAAGAGATAGGCGTCAAGATAATTCTGGAATACTGTACTATTTGTCTTTTTAATTCCTCATATCTACCAGGGTACTTGACATATAGCAGGGGCTTAGGAAATTCTTGTTGAATTATCAAGGAAAGTAAAAATGAAGATTCTGATAGAATTTTAAACTCTCTCTTAGCTGTTACTACATGTTTATGAGTTTTTGTATATGTATGGATGCTTATGTATTTGTGTATGTGCTTATAATTTGGAGATATCTAATGAGAGTAATAAAAACATTAAATGATCACTATTGCACATATATATATATATATAATGTCTTAGTCTGTTATTGTATTGTTAACAGATACCTGAGATTGGGTGATTTATAAAGAAATGGAAGTTTATTGACTCAAAGTTCTGGTGGCTAGAAAGTCTAAAGGTGTAGACCTGGCATCAGGTGTCTACAACATAGCAAATAGAAGTAAAGCACACAGGATAGTGAGCATGTACAGAGAAAGAGAGCAGCCTTCTTTTATGACAATCAGCTCCGGAGAGGACTAACTCCATTGTCATGAGAGCTAGAATTCACTGTGACCGAGACATAATTAATCTATTCATCAGAGTGGTGCCTCCTTGATGCGATCATCATGATCCTATCACCATCCATTAAGCTTCACCACCTCCCAACACCAAATTCCAAAACATGAAACTTGGGAGTAGGAACTGTTATCCAAACAATAAACTGGGAGACTTCAAAACATTTATGGAAAAATGAAATTAAAGTGTGAATTTATTCTGATACAAAAAAAGTCAAAATTCAGCATAGTTTTTTTCATAAACGCATCTTTCTTGAACTTTTTTGAAGACCTCTTCTGTAGTGTATCTTTGTGTAGATATTTGACTCTAATATTTGATGTCTATTTCATTAATCAAAATCATCCAGACTACACTTTAAAATGTAGTAAAAATTAAATTCCTAAGGTTTTTAGTGATAGTGTAAGTTTTGTTGTTTATTTATGATGTTTTTATAATAGGCATAGAAAATATTATAGGCGTAATCATGAGGGACTGAAGTAAAACCTCTACTTAGTAAATAGAGAAAGTCCTTTTATTTTCCAAATCTTTTGATATCAAGAGAAAAATTCACTTCCTCTTTGCAGCAAAGAGAAAAATAACACCAGCCAGGCAACTTTTCTTTTTCTTTGCGTTAAAGAGAAAATGAATTATTTTGTTAAAAATTTGTATTAACTACTTGAATTCCCCTCAATGTACTCAGGGAACTCTCTTGGCCCACTAGTTCTTTCTCCTTCCCCAACTTAATATAATAAGAAGTTAAACTTAAAAAAAAAAAAAAGTTCAGAAAAAGAAAAGGGAAATGATGTGGTCACAGAGCTGTTTTTTCAGAAGATGGATAGTAATAGTGACTACTGATTTAGGAGATCCCTCTTCCTTTCAGGGCTGAGTCAAGCTAAGTTTCACCCTGTGTTTAGAAGGGAAGAAGACTGCCTACCTCCTCAGGTGTGGCTATTTTTCTAAAGAAGCAGTTTCCTGCATTTATTATTACTCCACCCTTTCTAGACTTTCTTTTCTAGGCATGCTTTCATGTCATGTAAGAATAAATTCAAGCTAACTGAGTCTATATATAAAGGATTTTCTTATTTCCCACTTGTATGGATGAAGAATGAACCAACTGAGATGCATGCTTTCAAATGGATATAGAATGTCAGCTTCCAGATTTAGATGAGCTACTCTATGGTGGGAGAAGAACGACTTCCTTGTTTTGTTTCTTGGATTAGGGTCAGCAGGCCCACTAGTTATACTTTCCACTCAATAAATATTTTCCAGTCCAGTAAACTTTGGCCACGCAAGAACTTTATATCCTTTAATATTCAAATACTGATGGGAAAAAAGACTACATTTTTAAAGAAAAATATCAAATGGTAATGAGGAAAGAACACCAGAGTAGAAATGAGAAGTTGGAGCTTTCAAGATCTCACTGAAGTTGTCAGATTGCAAGACTCCAGAGGAGAGGGTTGGAAGAAATCAGCGATTTTCATATTATGCCTCATGGCTCCAAGGAGATGAGCCATGTGTTACATTAACAGTCAACTGTATTCTGCCAAATGCTGAAGCTTTATACTGCCCGAGGAACAGATTCATTAATTTTACCCATTTAGTGGAGCAAGTTTCAGTACAAAATTACCTTTGTATATTTATAAAAAGCTTTCTGCTGAAACAATTTGGAGATGTTCCGGATGATTTCATAGGCAGAGATGACAACTAGCTTCATGGATGAGGCAGGTAACAAAAATGATTGAACCATTCTGGGGACTAGCTGTTAGAAAATATTGAAGACTGGTACCTCCTGAGTATATGGAAATCTAGAAGGTGCAGCACATCCTTAGCAGCATGGAGACAGGCTAAGTGTGAGCAGATCGTTTGCTATTTCACAGCAAGCCAGAAACCTAGAACTTGCTATGTAATTTCCTTACCTTTTACATGTCAAATGGGCGAAACTCAACTTTTCCAAGGACCTCAACCTATCTGCCGGTAATATTAGGTCATCAGGAAAATCATGATGTATTTTTCTATGCAAAAATCTGTCATGACTTTCCTCACAACCCAATAGTAAATGTAAAAGGGGGGAAGCATCAGGCAGCGTAGTAATGCATGATAAGACTCTCAATGTAATACTTTATTCAAGTTCTTAAAGCCTACTTTTCAGTTCATAGAAGGTTATACATTTACCTTAAAATCCAAGGTTTTTTTTCTTCTACCTTTGCTATTTTGGGCAAATGATGTTAGAATTTATGTGCTTTCATCATGGACACAAAGAGAAACTTCTTACTAGTAAGCCAACTGAGTTATCATACTAGTATAATTGACATGTAACTAAGGCTTCCTTTAATTTTTTAAATAATTCTTTATTTTATTTATTTATTGTTATTTAATTTGACCAGTGAGGGAGAGAGAAAGAAAGGAAGTGAGAAAGCAAGCTGCCAGGTCCAGAACTTGAACCATGATCAGACATGTGGGAGTCCAGAACTTCAACCACTGTGTCACCTGTTGGTCCCAAAACTAAGACTTCCATAATTCGGTATTCTACTAAGAAAACTAGCTAGCACCTCTTGGCAACCTTGCCAAGTTTTTGCATGCAGATAAGTAGAATTCATGCAATTTGGGGAAGAATAATTTGTTATCAGTGTACCAAGAGTTTTGTCTTGAATCGTTAGAGTCATTTTCAGTTGCTGTGGCCCTTGCTTTTTAATTATAAATTAGTGTTGGTTTAGTTTTATCATTATCAATTAAGTTTGCTGTGGGCTGTTTGATTAATCCTATAGTCTGTGGTGATACATATTTTGGATTTTAATTTTGCTGAAAACTAGACTTCCAGACATTCCTGAATTTTGGTTTAGAAATGATCCGTCTACATTCTTATTGCTAAAATATGTGTATGCTATCACCCTAAAATGTGCTTGTGTGGTGGCATATAGTGACATCGTTCATGCACTGCCCATGAACTCTGCAACATATTCTCAGTACATGACATTTTTCTTTTACTTTTCTGCCCACAGGGCATCAGTTTATAACAAAGCATGTTAATAGGTTCCTCTTATCTTATAAAAATAATTCGTGATTCAGTTCATAAATATTGCTGTCCAAGCATTTATTACTTAAATATTTTTCAACCGGGAAGTGGAAACAACTAGGAATTGGATATTTCACTGTCTCAGTGTGTTGTCAGGGAAGTTTGAACACCATTGTTTTTCATGTAAGTTCTAACTAGAGACCAGTTCTTTATCAAAGTCTCAGTTTAAAAATATGTGATATAGGAAAAAAAAAAACCATAATGACGTAAATAAAGCCCCTGTGCTGAGATAAAATGATAAGATACAAGACATGAGAATGTTCTATTTGGAATCTTCCCAGATGAGGGCTTATTAAATTGAATTGGGTTTGTACCTTCTTATATCTCTTCATCTGATGAAAATGCAAGAGGCCATGTACTGGACAGGTGCTCCGAAATCTAGGGCACTGGGTGAACATTTGTAGGGCAATGTTTTTGACAGCTGCTCCCTGGACTGCTTAGAAGTAAGAGCAAATTTATGGCATGCATGTTGCCAATCTCCAGCCTTCTATCTATCACAGGCCTAGGGAATCAATCACTGTGATTAATCCCACAGAGCCTGGGTGTGATTTCAGAATCTTTCTCAATCCCTCCCCAGGCACTGCCTGTCAATTGATTGACATCGACACTGGCGTGCAAGTTGAGAGTCTTTGACCAATGCTGATGTGGGTTAATTGGCTAACTATCTCCAAAATCTCTCTTCCATCCAAAAAATGTATGTGGCATAAACCTCTTTCTTAAAAAGGATAAAATGAACAAATTTTCATTAAATCACATTTATGTCCCAAGAGACACACACATCCAGTAGCTACCGTTTAAGATAGTGCAACTTTAAACGATTTTGTCAACTTCTGAGAGTTGCAAAGTTTCCTTTATATTTCCTCCAGAAATTTTTTATTTTTCACCCCATTCTCCTCTAACTCTATGTTTAAGTCGCAAAGCTGCTTGAGATGAGCTATAATTGATCAGAGGACTCTGTGCTCACAAAGCGGGAACAATTTATTCCAAGCAGAGAATATTTGGAAAGCCCTTCTGAAGGGGGAGATAAGGGAGTGATTTTGTGTCAAGCTTTGAAAATACAGTAGAAAGTCATCAGATAACACACAAAAAAAAGTCAAGGATGGTCTTTCTAAACCAAGGGAATAGTACAGTTAAAGACTTAGAGGCAAGCAAAAGTGGGATGTGGTGAGACAGAGGACCTGGATGGCTGGAGTCCCTGTACTACTGGGTCATCAGGAAAGTCATGACATGTTTTTGCATAGGAAAACAGAAAAATACATCATGACTTTCCCTATGACCTAATAGTTGGAGAAACTGTTCTATTGTTCCACCTGCTTCCCTTTGGGAAAGCAAGATTTCCTTTTTTTTTTTTTTTTTTTTTTTTAACTACTGTTTTGCAATCTAAACAGTGAACACTGGTGATCACAGATGGAAAGTTAGGTAAGATGGATATCAGTGAGAGTCTCTATAGAAAGAAAGTCAACTAATAATCAAAGATGCCAGAATCTGTGTCCTGGGCAGTTCCTCTGCATTCCATGAGGGTTTTCAGTTTTGAAATATTGTTACCTCTGTGCAATAAAAGACAAAATATATCACTACTGTTGATGTCAGACTTCTAGTTATGATGTTGAAGGAAGTTAACATATCTCTAACTCAAAGCCTAAAAATAATTTTGTTTCTTATTTTCTCCCCCATCCCTCTCTTCCTTCCTTTCTTTCATGAAAGAGACAGACAGAAATGTGGTGTGGCCCCAAAAGGGTCTTGCCACAATGCAATGCTCCCCCTAGGCTTCCAGTCAGTCAGGATTAGAGGTGTGTTGTGTTTAGGTTGGCCTGAGAAATGAACTCAGGGACTTCCCGTACAGCTCTGGTATTGCACAGCAGCGACTTATCTCCCATACTACCATGGCTGGGTCAATAATTATTATTTTAATATACAATAAATTTAGCATTTGATACTTAGTCAATGTTTATGGACTACCAACTATGTGCAAAGAACTACACTTTCTCAGTAGTAATAGAAATGGCACTTTATTATAACCACTCACTTAATGCTGATATTTTTCAGTGTATCATAAACTGTGTGAGGGTAGGAGACTTAGCAGTCTGGCAATATCTGAAAAAGTGTCTGGTGTACAGTAAGGTCTCAATAAATATTTGTTGGATGAGAAAATGAATAAATGATTCTAAGCATTTGATGTTTCATTTAAGCCTCACAACAACTTCATGAGGTAGAACAGCTTTCCGTTTTGCCAAATGAGAAAATGTGAAAGAATAAATTGATTTGTTCAAAGCCATCTAGCTTGGAAAGGTAAATTGGGGATTTTGCCAGCATTTGAGTTGTGGCTTGTATTACTGGGGTCCTGCTCATGGCTGTAATATGGGATGTTTCTTATGATTTTACACAACCCTACATGGCTGGGACCATTATTCTCATTTATACAAAACACTGCAAAATGAGGATGATGATTATAAAGGAGAGAGGAAGGCAGGCTCTGTGCTTACTCTCGGTTAGGTGCTCTCCATTCATCATAACCAAGTACTGCTTTTAGGAATAGCAGTGAGCTAGTCTTGGAAACAAATTTACAAAACAAATTTCTATGCTGAGAATCACCATCCTACATTTAGGTTGGTCTATACCATGTAATAGTTTTGATACTATGGCTTGGTAATGCTTTGGTTTTCTTTCCTTGTTTTTCCCCCTCTTGAGAAATTTTTGCTATAGAGCATGTATACTTGCTGGAGAGAGAGAGAGAAAGAGAGAGAGAGAGACAGAGAGAGAGAGACAGAAAGTGGGAAATTTTCCCACCCTGGGGGTGGGGGAGTTGGCCATGTTATAATCCCTTCTCTTCCATTCTCCTCTTGGGATTTTGGGCATGCATGCACCTATGCCTGGTGCGAATTTCAAGTCGCTGGATCTAGAACTTGAACTGTGGTTGGCTACATGAGAGTCCAGTGCTCCAACCACCATGCCACCCACTGGCCCCAGTAATGCGTTAGTTTCAATTATGTTGTGCACACATGCCTAACTGGAAGCTTTCCTTTTATCCTTTTTGGAGTAATAGCACTTTATTTCAAGTCTGTCATTTTGTTTTGTTTCTTTATAGGACAGTTGTTTCCCAGTATACATATATGTTTTTACATTGGAGACCCTTTTGTGCTACCAACAAGAAGCAACAGCATCAGATAAATCTGCATTTGTCAGACCTTGTCTTAGTGTGGGTTTTCTCTTTTACTTAAAGTGAAGTTATAAATCATTCACATTGGAAATGAATTCTCTACAACTGCAATTTAACTTTTTGATAAGATTTTTTGGCATTTATCATGGTGAGACTTTATAAATTATCTAGAATATTGTAAAATGGGCTGACCTTTCTGGTAAGTGATTTGATCATTTGCAGCAGTTTTCTTTTGTTTTGGTTTTGCTAAAATATAGAATTGTGTCTCTCAAATAAAACTTGCTAGGCCTATAGCCTCCAAAAATGTTGTTTATATAATCAGGCTTGAAATCTCACTTTCCAGTTCCTGTCATAAGTTAGTACAAGTTTCTTTGGGTGCAAAAAGTTATTTGAAATCCATGCATTTTTTTATAATATTAATTTTCCATGAATTTTTAAAAGACCCTCCCTTTTACAAAATGATATAAAATTTGCTTAATTAATAAGGTTTCTAGTATTTCAAGCCTTAGCAGAGAGAGAGAGAGAGAGAGAGAGAGAGAGAGAGAGAGAGAAATTGCCAGTGGTCAATTTCTGTTTTTATGTTTTAAGACTAGGGAATTTGAGCTAGCATGAGAGAATCACCTATATAGTTAAAACCATGGATTAAAGATATTATAAGATGATGATAAATTTGCAATTAGTGTTTCAGAGTCTCTTAAGAACCATACCCAATAGGCAGTAACTCTCTACTGAAGAGGTCAAAAGCCTTATAGAAGCCTTGCAGAGTTCTTTGATAAAACTTTATTATCTCTCTTTACTGTCCTCATTAACATACTTCAAAAATGCTGTTAAGTATTTCTAGCAAGTAGAGCATTGGAGTCATTTTACAGTAGTGTAAAGGATTTATTAATTATAATCTTTTCATGAGTCTATTTATATTCAGTTGTGACATTAATAGGTTGCCAAAGCAAACTGGAGTTAATTGTATTTAATTAAATTGTTGAAGACAAGTAAGGTAGTTTATTATTATTGTAAGCAGAAAGCCCTATTGATGTACTTGTTTGTGCGAATAAGATCTAGAGGAAAGGTTTTTCTACTGGGTATGGTATTATTCATCAAGTGAAAGTAATATAAAAATGCTAATTCAAGAAAGTTGTCATCATAATGGAACATTTGAAGGTGGTCACCTCACATGGTGTTTGTAATCTTATATCCAATGTTTAGGTAAACAAAGTGAGGTTCCTGAGAAAGCAGACTTTCATTTTTTCTTACTATGGTCCCTGGGGAGATCTAAGATCATCTCTTCATTTCTCTTCCTTTTTTGAAGGAGTTATTGGTGGGCGTAGTGTCTAAAATCTGGGTCAAGGAAAAACAATTACTTCAAGTACCTTGAAAGATTGGCAATGGTCTATTACAAAGATAAGGAAAAAAGTTTGGGCTGCAAAGAATTCTAGGTAAAGATTATTTATCTTTGGTCAGGAGGCACAGTGGAAGTTTTACTGAAATAGTCAGAAGATAGAGACCAGCAGGTGGCATAATTGTTAAAGTGTTGGACTTCCACATGGCTGACCATGGTTCGAGTCCTGGACCTGCTGGCTTGAAAATCATAGCAGGTGCGTGTGTGTGTGTGTGTGTGTGTGTGTGTGTGTGTGTGTCCAAGAACCCAGAAGAATGGAGGAGAAGGGAACATCCCCACTGGGGGGTTATTTCTCACTTTCCCTCTCTTCTTCTTCTTCTTTTTTTTTTTTTTTTTAAGGAGAGTTTTTTTTTGCTATAGGGCATGTGCACTTGCTGGAGATACAGAGAAAGACAGAAAAATAGAAAGTGAGACATCACCCTCCAGGAATATGGCCACACCACAGTCCCTTCTTCTCCAGTCTCCTCTTGGGATACTGGGCATGCACATACATGTGCCCTGCATGAGTTTTAAGCCGCTGGGTCTGGGACTAAAACTGCGGTTTACTACATGGGAGTCCAGTGATGTAACCATTACGCCATCCAATGGTCCCCTCACTTTTTTCCTCTTACTGTCTCTCTCTGGTGAATGCACAAGTCTCATGGAAATAACTTAAAAAAGAAACACACACACACACGCACACACACACACAAAACCAATCAGTAGATGATTAAGGAAAAGCCACAGCTTTGTCATAGATTAATGCCTGTCAGGGCTTTGAGGACAGTGGGAGGTAGGATGTAAGCTGTCTTTGAGGGGAAAACTTCATTTAGCACTCCCCTCCCTATATTGTTTCTAAAATTCATATATACATTAAATTAAGGCTTTTATTAGTATTTACTACGTACTTGGCACTATGCTAAGCATTTCTATTTTATTAATGCTTATACTTACAGCTACTTTTGTTCTATCTACTGATTAGAAAAATAGGCCCAGAGAGGTTAAATAACTTGTCCTAAGTGCACAGCTAATAAATACTAAAGGCTGAATTTGAACTAGAGAAATCTGCTTCCAGATTCCATGCTCTTCATGACCACAACAATACAGCAACTCTGCTCTGCCGATCAGTAGCTTAGTTGTGAGGTACAGTGTGAAGATGGGAATTAATATATGCCAGAGTACGCTAGGTGATGCTTTAGTAACCAGTCTTCCCTGAATCTCAATGGCTTAAGACAACAGAAGTGTATTTCTTGCTCAGAGACTGGCTAAGAGCTGTGCTCCATGTATCAGTCCAGAATTCAGAGCAGCCGTCTGTATGAAATAGTATTGTTCATCAAGGCAGAATGTAGATAATTTTGAAGGTCTAACATCTAATAAATGCTTCCTCTTGGAAGTGACCTAAGCCACTTCTCACAACTCGTTGACCAGCTCTGGTCACATGGATTAATCAAGGATGAAGGGCCATGAAGTGAAGTCCTACTGTGTTCCCAGAAAGCAGGCAGCAAGAGATGTTTGGTGAATAGCATTTGTGAGGACCATAGCATGCCTTAACAGTCAGGGCTTTATATTTCCTTTGTCATATTGTAGTACTCGTCCATTCTTAGATATCTAAGCCTAGAGACCTTAGTTTATTTTAGTGTTTAGATAAGGCTCCAGAAACTTCAGTTACTCAGTGTATAGAAGATAAAAGCAGATAATGAATCAAAGCAAAACCAAAACAAAGTGACACCAAGTTTGTTTTATAGCTGACTTTGAAATGAATGTCACATGGCCCAGCCCTCCTTTGAGTGAAACTTAAGCAAACCTTTGAGGTTATGGGAGCTGCTGTTCTTTTCTTCACTGAATCTCTTTTCCATAGCAAATACCTAATGCTCTTCCTTGTTCACTCTCCCTCTCTCCCCCACCTTCTCAGTTGTGTGAGTCTAAGTTTTGAACTGAGTCAGTCCCAGTTTTAAGAAGAATTGCCACCCTGGAATAAAAGGTCAAAGTATTGAATGCTACACTACCTGAGATGTTGTTTGCTCTAGATGAAACTTTAATATGGCATATTCAGTAAGTGGGTGATATTTTTTATATTGTCCTAGGTATATTTTTATTTTATTCTTCTCATTTTCATCTCCAGGTCTGTAGTTGGCAGGCAGAGAAATCAGTTATGGATCAAATGCACCCATTTGTCATGGATTAATGCTTGTAAATGCTTTGAAGGCAGCAGGAGACACAGGCCTGTTTGAGTGAATGCTGACTTTGGAAGAAAAAAATTAATGAAGCTAGGAAAACAGTGATAGCAGAGAACATTGCAATTTTAGGTGTTAAATGACTTATTTTCAAACCCTAGGAGTGTGGTAATATTATTCCTCTCCTCCTTCCTTTAATTAAGCACTCTCATAATGCATAGTGACCTCAGCTAAAGAAAAGTTGTTTTAAGGAGAGTTAGGCTTCCAGAGAGTTGTTATTTAATGAAAAGAGGGTTTTTTTTTTTTCCTCAGCCATAGCTGAGGCAGTTATTTCATCAAGATTTTAAAGAATTCTCTAGACTGTGTCCTTGTTACACACACTGTTGATGGGCAGAGCAGAAAAAGCTGTAATTCACCATTGTAAGGATAAAGGAAGAGAAGAAAAAACAGGAAGAGTAGCCAGAACTGCCAACACTTCTATGTGTGACAAAGTTATTATAAAGTGCTGCTTTCCTGGATGGCTCAAGAAGATGACATTTGGATAGAAGGTTCAATTTTGCAGAACGTGCCTTTAATATCTAATCTCCAAACTCTCCAATTATCATTATTTTTAAAGCTTATTTATTTCTTATTTGCATGTGTGAGAGAGGAAAAGAGAGACAGACAGACAGATAAACAGGTGTCCGGAACAGGGGTCTCATGCTTCAATCCACTCCTAGCCTTAGCCAGCCCCAGGTCACAGGTGTGTGTGCTCCCAGTGTGTTAGGGGAGGTTTCCAAATGTGAAAGTTGAACATTCCTACATGGATCAGGCTTGCAGAGCATTGCATTACTCACTACATCTCCATAAAGCCCTAGCTGAGGCAGTTATTTTGTCAAGATTTTAAAGAATTCTCTAGACTGTGTCCTTGTTACACACACACACACACACACACACACAGAGAGAGAGAGAGAGAGAGAGATAATACCAATAGTTGAAAATCATATTTCAGTGGAGGACCAGCAGGTGGTATAGTGGTTAAGACACTGGACTCCCAGATGGCCCACCATTGTTTGAGTAGTAGACCCAGCAGTGTGAAAATCATGCTGAGCACTTGTGTGCATGCCCCAAATCCTGAGAAGAGATTGGAGGAGAAGAGATTACAGCTTTCCTTCTCTCTGTCCTTTTCTATTGCCTCCCTCTGGCAAGTACACACACCCTATGACAAAAACCTAAAAAATAAAAAAAAACAAACCTATTTCAATAATAAAGAATTGGAAATTACCTTAGCCATTTATACTAACTTTCTTTGGAAAGAGCAGAAAATGCTGTAATTTACCATTTGTTTTCATTTGCTTGCAAACATCTACCAAGTGGTTGATCCACTGGTGGGATTCTCTGCCATATTATCTTTGGACATGCTGAGATTTTAGATGACTCCTTTCACTTTAACCAAGAAAAAATATTTTATCATCAAACTGATCTTCTATTGTTCCCAAAGCTCTCCCGTCCATATTGTCTGCCATCACAGCTAATGACAACTCCTTTCTTCTCTTTGCTTCCATTGCAAACCTTGGAGTTCCCTTCAACTATCGCCTTTCTTTCAGACTTCACCACAAATTTACCAGCAAATCTATGAGAGACTTATAAAATGTTCACAGAAAATGTGCATTATGAAAAACTATGCATGGATTTAAAAATTTTTTGCACCAAAATAAACTTGTACTTTAATCCCATTTTCTTCACTAGCTTTTTGAGGTCCTCTTATATTTTTCTCCTAGCTTTACAATGTATCCAGACTCCAAATTCTCCCCACCTCTATTGTTATTACCCTGGACCAAGCTACTCTTTCCTCTGTGGTGGATTATTGTGTAGCCTCTGGTGGTCTCTTGCTGTCATCTTTACCCCTATAGTCTATGTTCATACAAAAGGCAGAATGGTCAGGTTAAAAAGTTACTCACATGGGGTGCAGGTGGTGTGGTAGTTAAAGATGTTGTACTCCCACATGGCTGACCACAGTTTAAGTCCTGGGCCTGGTGGCTTGCTTTCTCACTTTCTCTCTCTCTCTCTCTCTCTTTCTCTGACTCTGGTCAAATTAAAAATAACAATGATGATTCTATGGCATCTCCCACTACTGTCTTCTTTGCTCACTCTCCTCTGTCCACACAGGCCTCCTTGTTGTTCCTTCAAAGCCATACATACTTCTGTGTTTATTGACTTTGTTCTGCCTCGAACACTCTTCCCCGAGTATCTATGAGTATCTATGTGATACAAATTCTCACTGTCTTTGAGTCTCGGCCCAAATATTACCCACTTTTATGAAGTTTTCCCTGATTACATTATGTTTCTTTCTTTCTTTTTTTTTTTTTTGAGAGATTTTTGCTATAAGGTGCATGTGCTCACCAGAGAGAAAGAGACAGACAGACAGACAGACATAAAATTGAGAAATACCCCCCCCCAGGGATGATGGCAATGCTGCAACCCCTTCTCCTTCATTCTCCTATGAGGATTTTGGGCACACACACTCTCCCAGCATGAGTTTTATGCTGCTGGGTCTGGGACTAGAACCACTGTCGACTATAAGGGAGGCCAGCAACATAACCACTACACCATCTGCTAGTTTCATGTTATGTATTTTTAATGTCACCCTCCTCCCAGCACTCCACAGTCTCCTGACCCTGCTCCACTTTTTGTAATAGCTTTTGTTGCCTTTAAAATTACTGTAATTCACTTATTAAATTTGTTGTTGGTCTCTCCCCAGGAGAACATAAGTTCTACAAGGGCAGGGATTTTTATCAGTTTTCATCCCTGGTGTATGTATTGGGTGAAAAGAAGGCTTTTAATAAGTATTTGTTGACCAAAGTAATGAATAAGTAAAAAGACATTTTAGTAGCTCATTAAAGAAAGACTTATTCTCTCTGTTCCTTATCAAATGTAATATAGGTACTCATGTATTTCCTCCAAAACATTTAGCTCTTTGCTGAAAATGAAATTCCTTCCTAGCCTCAGTGGTCCTAGCCACTGAACTAGCATCTCTCTGTGGGTTATGGTAGTAAGCTCAGGGTTTGTTCCAGGCCAACTTCTTGTGAGGATGAGATGCCAAGTACAGCAAATAGGGGGAAGTAGCAGCTTTGGCCTATAGGCAGATATTGTGGCTAGTGGTGATGACAAATCACATCCCCACCCAGAGGACTCATTTTGTCCAAAATCTCTATCAGAAATCTGAATCGCAAGTTAATATGGCTTTTAAATATTGAGGAATAATAACGATGAACATTTTTATATTCGTATGTTACTTTCTTCTGATGTATTAAGAATATGTCTACAGTCCAGCAGATGGCTTAATGGTTAGATCACTGGGACCCCCTCCTCCCCTTCCCATGTAGTTGACATCTGTTTGAGTCCCAGATCTGGTGGCTTAAAACTCATGTTGGGCGTGTGTGCGTGTGTGCCCAAAATCCCAAGAGGAGAATGGAGGGGAAGGAATTGTGGCATGGCCATTTCTCCCAGGGGTTATTTCTCACTTTCTGTCTCTCCTGTGAGTGCACATGCCCTACAGACAAAACAAAAACAAAGACAAAACATTACAAGAACTCTTTAAAAATAAATTAATTAGTGAAAAAAAGAATATCTAAAACTTGTAAAGCCTTTATTTTGTACCAGACTCTACTCTAAGGAAAGTACATACAAACACACACCTATATATGCTATTTAACCTTGACAATAACCCAGAGAGGTAGAGACTTTCATCACCTCAAGTTTTGTTTAATTGCCTAAGGGCATGTGTGTTTATCAGAGAAGAGAGAAAGAGAGAAAGAGAAAGCACCCCCTCCTTCAGAGGGGCATGGACACTCCATAATACTTTGTCCTTTGTTTCTCTATCCTTTGGAGACTTTGGGCATGCACACTCACATGCCTGGCATGTTTTCAAGCCATCGTGTTGGTATTCAAATCACCATTGAGCATGTGGTATCCAGCTCCTTGAACCATTAGGCTATGGGATTGACCCTATTACCCCAATTTTTCAAATGAGGAGCTCAAAGTAATTCACTTGTGTGTACCTTGTTTCTGGAAAGGGGTGCCTGGTTATGTAGAATGTCATTCTTAAGGAACGTAAACGATATTTGCAGACTTCATGGTGGGCACTTTTCCTGAGAATCTCCTGTAAGACATGGAAAGCGTTTTTACTACTTTTTGAGATAGACTGTTTCATTGCTGAATAACTGGAATTAGATTTTTTCCTTTGATACTTAACAGAATTCTGAGGAAATTGGAGCAGGGAAGAACGTCTGGATTGTTTTTAACTCTGTGGCAGATTATGGAGCCAGCTCAGTGTACTCCTGTAAAGAGCCATTCAGATGTAAAGGCAGGCAGTATGATACTCCCCAGTCATCCCTTTTCTGAACCACATGGAATGGTTCGGCTGTGGATTGGGGCAGGACTATCACTTGTGGAACCCTGATTTTTATTTAAACAGCCCAAGGTCACACTAGCTACCCTGGCAGTTGTATCACCCTGCCAGCTCAGATTGCGTTTACCCTCAATGAAAACCCTCAGGTCTCTTTCGCACATGTCACGGCAAAGTCACATCTTCTCAAGTCTCTGTTTTCACAGCTGGCTGTTTGGACCCAAATGTAGACTTCATATCTGTCCCTGTTACTTTCTAGTTTGTTAGATTTCAACTTTTATTTCATCTTACTAGAAATTTAAAAAAATTCCAGTTCTCTCTTCTAAAATGTTAACTAGAGTTCTCAGTTTTGTGTGTTTGAATGAATAAAGAAATCTACAAATGAAAATCTGATAAATTAATTTCTAAACTATAGTGTTTCAGGAATGGCAGTAGCATGCTAACCCTTCATTATTTTGTGAATTTAAGTAGGGCTTTAAGCTACTTCTTACATATGTGACCTAAGAAAGAGAAATTCGGGGAAAGAATATTATTTAGAAAGAAAAACAATCTCTGACAGTTAATTCTAAAGCAGTGAAAATATATTCAAACCACATCTATTATTTAAAAAGTCTAGTAGCCACATTTTTAAAAAAAATTATAAAAACAGGGGCCAACGGGTGGTGTGGTGGTTAAGGCGTTGGATTCTACATGGCTGACCATGGTTGGAGTTGCAGACCTGGCGACTTGCTTTCTGTTTCCCTCCTCTCTCCTCTCCCCGCCCCCTTCCACTCCCCATCTCTCTCTCTCTCTCTCTCTCTCTGGTGAGTGTACATGCTCTATAGCAAATTAAAAAATACAATAAATTTTAAAAAGTTATAAAAACAGATGAAATTGAATAATGTATTAATATGAACCCAATGTGTACAAGATATTATTTTATTTCCTGTAACAAGTTACCACAAACTGAGTGGTTGAAAACTGTAGACATTTATTCTCTTGCAGTTCTGAGAAACAGAAGTTAAAAATCAGGGTGTCAGGGTTGCAGTCCCTCTAGAGGATCTAGATGTTCCTGGGATTATTCCTGCCACATTACTCCAGTCTCTGCTCCCATGTTAAATCAGTTCGCCTGTTTAGTTGTTTCAACTTTTTTTAAATGGCCACATGCCCATTCTCTTCTGTCTGTCAAATCCCTCTCGGTCTTGCTCTTACGAGGGTATTTTATATTGGACTTAATTAAGGCCACTTGGATAATCCAAGATAAACTCTTTCACTTTATTTTCTTTCTCTTTTTTGCAACACAAAGTAGTATTTCCTCATTTGCCATATGAAATAATATCCTAAGGCTAGCCCCACAGTGCAGTGGTTAGGTGTTTCAAGGTTTGAATCCTGGGTGGCTTGAAAAGCACACCAAGACATGTACATGTACATGTCCCAAATCCTGATAAAATGGAGGAAAAAGGATTGCTGTATAACCATGCTCTATTGGGAGAGGGGTGCTTTTTCTCTCTGTTTTTCTCTCTGACAAGGTCACATGCCCTCTGGCAAAACAAATACTAAATAAACATTCATAGGTTCTGGGAATCAGGACATGAGTGTACCTTTCTAGGGCCATTATTCCACCCACTATAATGATCATGTATACATGTAATCAGTGTAAAAGATTATTCACGAGATGCTTTAGCTTCTCTTTTCTATATGAAGTCTTTGAAATCTGGTACACATTTTGTACTGAGTACATCTCAATACTGACTCTCAATTGTCTTCGGAAATAACTTTATCTAAATTTAGATTTTTTTTTTTTGGAGAGAGATTTTTGCTATAGGGCACATGCACTCACCAGAGAGACAGAGGGATCACACCCACCCCCACCCCCACCCCAGGGTGGGGATGGCCACATGGCAGTCCCTTTTCCTCTCAGAATTTTTGGCACACATGCACAAGTGCCCAGTGTGTTTCAAGCCATCCAGGACTTGAACTGTAGTTGACTATGAGGGAGTCCATCACCTTAACCTCTATGCCACTTGCTAGCCCTAGCATTTAGATTTTTAGAAAATTTGCAGTTGGGAAAAAAATCAATTCACCTACTTGAGTTATTTCAACTTCATTTAAAAGTTTTCCAGTTAGTAAATCAGACATTGGCTTTAAAATTGAAATAAGTTAAAGAAAGTAAAAAATCCATTTTGTTGATCTTTCTAGCTATATTTTAAGAACCTTGGATGCACATATGGCTAGCGACTGCTGTTTGTACAATGCTAGTATGATACACCCCTAGTATGCATAGAGCTGGAAATGTGGTGATAACAAGATAGATGTGGTTTTTCTCATGGAGTTTCCCATCTGATCACATCTTGGTTTTCAAACCTTGTCTATAACCCAGATGTCAGAAGCTGGTATAAGATGATAGATAACAGCAACTAATGAGCAAATATATTTGAACATATTTGTCAATGAAGCTGATTTATCTGCCGGGGTCCAGCCTCGGCGTGGGTGGGTTACCTCGACGAAGGCGGCGAAGGTGAACAGAAGACAGAGGCCTCGATGCCTTTCATGCACGTCCTATGCCAGACACCCCTCAGAGATCGCTCTCTAAGGAGTGACAACTGCTAGGAATTATCGTGCGTTTTTATTGAAAATGTGTTACATACAAGTAAATGGGAGAGGGGCTACGTGTTTCAATTATCAGCTCATAAAGTCTTTTAACAATAAAACATAGATTCTATTCAGGGGTGGATTAAAGGTGGGTCTAGTGCAGTTCCTATTCAGGGGTGGATTAAGGGTGGGTCTAGTGCAGTTCCTCAATTGTAGGTGGGTCTCCATGGAATGCAGTTTCGGGAAAGCGGTTCCGGTAAGCAGAGATGATTATCAGCTGATGCGGTGCAGCAGCCATCTTCTGATTACTGGGAATGGTGCTGAGAAAAGAAAATCTCAAGAATAGATATTAGTTTTTATGGGTCTAATAAAGAATGATACTTATACAGTTTTGTAGGGATCTAAAACTTAATTTGAGGAATCCTAATATATTTATCTATTTCACTTGGAGAGGGCAGAGGTGTCCTGGGCCAGTTTTGGCCTAATCCTATTGTACATAAAGAAAGGAAGAATTTAAGGGCCTTCCAAAGGTCAAGATTACTTCTGCCTAGAAAGAACTTCAGCCCACCCTCTATTGTGACCATGGAGATAAAGCATTGTAATTAATAGTAAGTGATCAGAGCAAAGGGGAGCGGTCGGGGACTTCCTGGAAGATTTTATCATATACTCAGGATGTATAGGAGAGCTATGCAATTCTTTCATAGTAGTAAATTGGGGAGTCAGAGGGGGGTCGCTTCCCAGTGAGGCTGCCTCAATTCTCTGGAGCAAATAGCAGGCAGCCTTGCTGACATGCTAACTGACCCAAGCTTTGTTCCAAGGTCGGGGAGTGCACAACAGTGGCCTTGCCAGCGTGTTGATCCAACCGGAAGCAGAGCTCAAAGGTCGGGGGGCTCAGACAGATCCTGGGGCCTCACCGGGTCGGACTCCTCCAGATTTAGTCTAAGGGAGCCTCAGCAGAACCTGTTCTCTTCAGCTTCCCATCAGGCATGACCCAAGTGCTCTTCTGAGTTCCTTTAATTGACTTTTCAGAATGTTAATTTGATGCTTTGTGAGATAAACAGATATGGCAAGATACTTTAAATGTTAAGAGAATAAATATACCTGGAAATGTAATAAATAGTGTTATTAATAATGATGAGCAGTTATGTCACATCTGTAAAACAAGTTTAAGACATTTTAAGAAGTTCATGCTTTTCTTTTCCTTTTTGGTTACCTGAACATACTTAATGGAGTTTTAAGCCATCTCTTTTATATTGTGCATTTTGCCTAAGAGGTTTCCCAAATAAGATGCTGATTGTTTGCTTCTAATAGCAATCTTAAGCTAAAATGTGCCCTATCTTAGGAAGAGAAAAAAAAATGTCCCCTTCCTAGTGGTTTTAGAGAGACCACAAGTCAGATCATATATTACAAGAACTATAAGAGCTTAGCTTCTAGACTGGAACAAATTGCACCATCACCACCACCGTCAACAACAACAAAATTGTGGTTTTTAAGATGGTCAAGTTTCTAAAATATGTTGCTGGTATGTATCAATTTCAACCTCAAAATCATCTCCTATCTCAACTCCGAAGTTCCTATTCAGGATCAATTCCCAGTAAATTTTCGAGAAAAAAATAATGTGTGTGTACACACACACACACACACACACACTTAAGTATATCAATTAAAAATATATATACATTTTGTTCCCCCTTAACACAAGGTCTCATCATGTTGTGATCCTCCTACCTCAGCTTTCCAGCTGGGAGTACACCCAGCTGTGATTTTAGACAAGGGTTACTATTTCTTAGACAAGTCTTACTATTGAGTTGTCAAAAAAGTTATGACACATTTGTTTTTTTCCTATGTTTTTCTGTGCAAAAACAAACAAACAAAAAGCATCATGACCTTTCTGCAACCCAGAACGTTTCCCAGGCCAGCTTCAAGCTTGTGGTCCTCCTGCCTCAGTCAGCTGAGTCATGAGATTACAGGCACGTGCCAACATGCCCAGCCTTTAGGTTGGGCCTGGAGTTCAGTCCAGCCTCTCATGTGCTTCTTGACTGCAGATCACAACCTCTTAGCTGTGAGTGCCACTATTACTGGGGAAAAAAAACCCATTCAGTATGGATTGAGGCCTGGAATTATCCTCACTGAGAGATTGCTGTTGAAATAATTATGTTGTGAAATGTCATGTGACCCACTTTATATCCCACTTGGATTCTCATTTCATTCCATCAACATTGACACGAGTTGTTGCACTAACACTGATAAGTGCTAAAGAAGATGAATTAAAGTAGATTTTGTCACTAAGTCATGTATAAAATAGTAATGTGTAAAAATTATATATATATGTGTGTATATATATATATATATATATATATATATATATTTAATGTAACGTATCTATAAGACAAAGAGAAGTAAATGTGTGGAGAAGAGGAAAATATAATGATTCCCAGAAGAATTAGGGAGGACCTCTTTTGTGGAGAAGAGGGTAGAGGAGTAGACCTGGGAGAAAGATGAAAAAGATCACTTCCATATTTCCCTATGTAGCAAGTGTGTCATAAATCTCATAGCCTAGCATAGAACGGCCCATAATTAGAAACGATAGTGAATAAATGGAGCAATCACTTTTAAAAGTGTGATTTAAATTTTTTAGGCTTTATCGTGTAAATGTCCCTTCCAAATAACACAGAGCTATACTACGTAAGTCAGAAGGTTGGAGTAAATGACTTGTGTCTTCTATTATCTTTCCTGTGGCCTCTATTTTCAGTTCTAAGAAAAGTACTACTTGAGTCATGTCCCATTGTGATAAACCAAGCTAGAATCAAGGGGACACGGTTTTTACACTTAATCTCTAAATTATACGTATTCGAATCTTCTTATAGATTTTTCTTCTTTGAGCCACAGGGTTTATTTACTTATTTACTTATTGGACTCACTGAAATATGAGTCTTGGTATTTTCCTTTTTTATGAGATTTTTTCATATGTTTTAAGCCTCCTGTGGGTATTCATGTCTTTTCAGACTGTTTTGGATTTGTATAGCCTCATTTCTTCAGAACAAATTGAGTTCATCTATTCTCTGTAAAGTTCATTAAAATTCTTAAGTACTTAAAAGTTCCTTTATTTTTATTTATTTATATTTAGAGAGTTTTAGCTGTAGGCACATGTGCTTGTCAGAGGTACAGAAAGACAGAAAGCAAGAAATCACCCTGGAGGGGATGGTCACGCTGCAACCCCTTCCCGTCCAGTCTACTCTTGGGATTTTGGGCACACATATACATGTGCCTAGTGTGAGTTTTAAGCTGCTGGGTTTGGGACTTGACCCATAGTAAACTACTTGGGAGTCCAGTGATATAACCATTATGTCATTTGCTGGTCCCTTGTTTTTATCTTTTAAAGTTAATTCATTTCTGTTTTTCATGAGATAGGGAGACAGAAAAAGACAAACACTCTCCACAGGGTCTCATTCTGTCCCCCAGCCTTCCTAGCCAGCAAGTATCACAGACACACGTGCACGTGCCTGGTGTGTACAGGTCAACTTGAAAACCAAACCTGATTTTTCATGTGGTTTCCAGCATTACAGAACATTGAACGACTGCTGCACCACTGCAGCTCAGCCAATACATTTCTTTTTACAATCCTCTGAAAGGCAGAGGTACAAACATTCTCTCTAGATTAGCAAGTGCACTAAAATACAGTGTGCTGGGGCCAGCAGGTGTCATGGTGGTTAAGGCACTGGATTCCCATGTGACTGACAATGGGTCAAGTCCCAGACCCAGTGGCTTGAAATATCATACTGGGCACTTATGTATGCTTGCCCAAAATTCTAGGCAGGTAGGTCTTTGCTGACTGACTTTTGTAGAAGTAGCATAAAGGAATTTACACTGAGTTATGATGGAGCAAAAATTTGCTAAATCCTTTTTTCCTTCTTTCCATAGCACAGTCCCAGACTCCTCAGCAGCTGGTGTGTATCATCCATGTACTTCCAAGTTCTGATCCACTCCTTTCCCAGTCTCCTAGCTCTGCTTCCCTGCCTACTCCTCCCTCTCCTTCCTCTGTCTCTTCTATTCCAGTCTCCCCTGTTTCTTTCAGGAGAACCCAAATCATTTTGTATACAGAAATCTGTTCTTCTTGAGCTTACCCCCATATTATTCTGTCCTTTAAAGCAAAAGAATCTTCTTTAGGAACAATGTTCCCCAAAACTTGGGGAATATAACTATTTGTACTTAATTATTTGCTCTTATTACTTTTCCTTTTTCTCTTCCTTACCCTTGTTTTTTCTCTCACCCCTCCCCAATTCTTCATTCCATTTCTTTCCATTCCTACCTATTATATCCTTCCATTTTTTCTAAAATTAAGTCAGAGAAAGGAACATTTATATAGATGTAGTTGATGGAAAATATATAGTAATTTAGGAAGGTAATGCCTAGTTGTGAAACACTTTTACAATAATGAAAAAGTGGTTAAATTGCCTTCAATTTTCAACCAAGATAGAAAACAACTTTTGTAATTTTCCACATTTTTTCCATTGACCGGTTGCCCTTTCCTGGCATGAAAATGGAGACTTACATTTTTCTGAGTCTGAGCTCTCATGCTCACCTTCCTTTCTGCCAACTTGTTCAGCTGTTCCAATCTTTATCTCCTCTCTGTCCTCACAGTTGGGGATTGTACTTTAACTTTCAACACCTGACTTATCTAGAACTATCTGCCTCAAAGTCCTTCATCTTTATAATCTTTATATCTTTCCTTTTGGAGCTTTAGATTACTGGGGGTGAATTTTCTAATTTTATTTTTTGCATTTTTATAAGGTATTTATAATGCAAGTATTTGGCTCATGACATTGATCCTACTTTACTTTGTATGTTAAATGGTTATCTTTGAAATGAGAGCATTCTCTATCCAATTTCAATACTCTCTCTGATAATGTAGCACTTTTATATGCCTATAAGCCAATATGATATGACAAATATCATTTATGATATGCTGGAATAAGTCTATGCTGGAATGAAAAAGTAAGCATATAAAATATTTCATTTTTTAGAGAGGTTTTTGCTATAGACTGCATGTACTTATCAGAGAGACAGAGAGACAGGAAGCAAGAGATCTACCCCCAAGAGGTTGGCCACACTGCAATCCCTTCTCTTCCATTCTCCATTCAGATTTTGGACACACATGCATACACATCTGGTGTAATCATGTGTTATGATCTCTTAAACCTAAGAGTCTTATTTCCTCACACTTTTCTTTATGAGTTTTAAGCTGTCAGGTCTGGTACTTGAACCATAATCAACTGCATGGGAGTCCAGCACTGTAACAATTACGCCATCTGCTGGACCCATACAAAGTATTTTTTAAAAGTGAGTAGTATTTGTTTTTCTTGGTAGAAAGTATAACTGGAGTATGTGTTTTTGTCAAAAAATTTTTATCAGAGGACATTTTTATCAACTTATAAACTCTAAACTCCCTTGGGTTTAATATTACAAGCAAATTATCATTGGTTTTCCTATATCTCTTTTCAGTTAGGAGTTTAGTGTACTTTTCAGATTAGTCCATTTGGAAGAAATATAGACATATAGTATCACTGTGAAATAAATGAGAGCATGAGAGTACTAAAATGGAGCAAAGCTATTAAATATATAGTCAGGAGCAAATATTTTCATTATGAAACAACTCTTCACCTTTGACTTGCAAATGTAGAGACCATCCTTTCCTTTGTAGGTATGATATTACCTTCTTGCTAATCCTTAACTGCCTCTAGTATCTACGATCTCCTTTATAGACCAAATAAATAGTATGTTGGTCTTATAAAAAATAAATAAAGATTTTAGCATTAACAGGTACTTAGATTCCCTAGACTATTTCCTTCACTCTATGTATTATGATGTTAATTATCATAATAACAGACTTGAAAGTAATAACAACTTGCATATAACACTTATTAAGTTTCAGAAACAATTCTAGTCTCATCATAAAATCCACTTAATCCTCATCATAAATCTGGGCTACTACTACTACTGATCCTATTTTACTTAAGAGGAACCTGCGGCCCAGTTCATGCTTGCCCAGCAATGTCACATGACTAGCAAGTGAGATCTGAGTCCAAGCAGTCTGATTTCAGGCTCCATGCAGTTAAACAGTACCTTAAAGGGACTTTACTCTGTTTGAGCCTAATGTAGGAAGTCTGAAATAGTTTCTTTACAGAATGGTTCCTTACATTTCTAGCTCTTGGAGTCTTCTGAGTGGACAGTGCAGTTGCTATTATCCTTTTGTGTCCTAACTTGGTGAATGAAAATACCTTCTGTTCCAGGAGGCAGGGTCCAAAGCTCTTCTGTTCCTTTCCACATGACATGTTGGAGGACAGAAAGGTGAAGACAGTATAGATGGATGAGGCAGGAATTCTGGGATGAATGGTGGGCTCAGCATGTGGGAAGCAAATGTCTCCTTCAATCTTAGGAAAGGGGAAATAAAAGCATTCCCTACCCAACAACATAGTATTTTCTATTCACTATTGTTTACACATCTATAGCTACATTGGTGACCAGGTTAGAGACACCTTAGGGCTTCTTCTTAAATTCTCTTTGTTTCTATAAGAGGATAATACCTCTGAGCCACTTGTTCAACTGTATGGCTAAAGGAGTAGAGATGTAGTGGGCTTGCCACCCCCTCTCCCATTACATCATGACACTAACTTGGCCTTTTTAAAAAAATCATTAGGTGTAATTCCTTTCCCAGATCTTGCCTCAGCTTAGATTTTTCAGAAACCAAACATCTCTCTGATTTATGGTCTATAATTAAACCTTCTTTTTAGAGATTCATGGCCCACTCAGCCTGGGATCTAATCAGCTCAATGACTGCCTTTTCTTACATGTGATGTTGGGGCTAGTTTCACTTAGCACAAACCTCCTGTTTTGCCAATATTCATGCGCTATGATCTCTTAAATCTAAGACTCTTTATTTCCTCACATTTTTCCTGATAGTGTTTAAATATTTCATATATTTGGTAAAGAGAATACTCTCCATTTTAGTATATTATTAATACTAATTAATTTTCTCATATTATCTATGATTCTTTTTTACCTGTTAAAAATCCTACTCTATTTCCAAATGTCCCATTGCAAAGATTCCCCTACTAGAATGACAAAAATTCAAAAATTTCTGACAATAGCAGATACTGGCAAGGATGTGAAGAAAGTGTATGGGAACAAAAAAATGACACAATCGCTCTGGAAAATATTTTGGGAATTTCTTATCAAATTAAACATATACTATGTGATTCAGCATTCCTACTTCTAGATATTTTCCCAAGAGAAAGGAAACTTATGTTCACACTAAAACCACGTGTGACTGTTTATAGAAGCTCTGTTTACAGTCACTAAGAACTGAAAGCACTCCAAATGTCTTTTAATGGGTGAGTAGATAAACTGTTGTGTATTCATGCAATAGAATAACCATAAAATGGAACAAGCTACTGCTAATTCCAACAATATTGCTGAATCTCAACTGTGTTAAGCTAAGTGAAAGAAACAAACACAAAGTTATCTGGGTGCATGATCTCATTTGTATGACATTCTGGAAAAGGCACAATTAGTGGGACAGAAAACTGGTCAGGGTTGTCCCAAAAGTCCAGGGTCGAAGGTAGGGGCAACCAAAGGCAACTTGGGGAGGGATAATCAAAATGCCCTATATTGCAATAATGATGGTGGCTGTATAAGGGTATAAATTTTTCAAAACTCATTGAACAGTTCACCAGGAAAAATAGGTTATACTGTAAGTAAGTTTTTAAGAAGTGAATATAATATAAGACAAAAGGATCTCCTGACATTATTTAAAAGTTGATAGTAGGTTGAACCTAAAGTCAGTAGCCTATCACCTATCTTTCTTTTAAGTTGGACAAAACTCTCTAGGATTCCACTAGTTTTGGGGTGTGACATGTTTGATGATTTGTGACCTTCAGGTAGGGCTTGGTAAATCTCTATGAAGTCAGATTAGTTGCACAATTACCAGAAAAAGCAGACCACTTAACTCTCTTCTACTTATCTACCTGTCCTGCTCCCACACCTTGGCCTTTCTCCCTTGTAAATGTTAAAGAATGAAGTCTGCTCTGTGGATCCCCAAACATACATTGCTTTGACGACAATTCCTCCCATTTCTTTGCTTGTTTGATTTCCAGGGGTCCTCAACATTTTGTGATAAAACTGTTTCATTGAAGGAGGAGAACTTAGTCTATCTCCATTCCAAGAGTAATGGGATTTTTAATACTTTTCTGCCTCATTGATATTCACTTAGTGAACACTTATCTAATACCTACTAAGTGTCATGCCTTGAGCCAGGAACTAATGAAATTGAACCAAGTCCTTCCCTCTGAAGTCCATGGTCTAGTGAAGCAGATAGGCATGTGATGGTAATAATTGATAATTGCAGCAATTACATAGACGAGAAGGAGGCAGTGATTAACTTTTTCCGGGGGAGGTCAGAGAAGAATGAATAGAAATGATGGTAACTGTGCTAAGTCTTGAAGAATATGTACTTTGTATTTTTTATGTTTTTCTGGAGGTGGACACTCCAGACTGCAGAGAGGAGAAAGAACAAAGAAAGTTATTGGGCATGAAAGAGCACAGCATGTTTGCAGACATTTAAGTAGTGCAGAATTGTTGGATGATGACATACACAGGGGCTTCCATCTGGAGAGGATGTCAGAAGAAAAGACCAAATCTGCAGCCTTGTATATCATGTTCGTTATAAGGAACCCACAGCCCCAGGTGCTATCTGGAACTCTCCCTGAGCCCACAGTCTAGTTTCAGGTTGAAAGATTAGAAAACTACCTTCTTGCTGCATTTCAAAAATGTCTAGGTATTAACATTTTATGTACAAACTGCAGTTTCAATTTTTCCCGGTGACATTCTACTACTCAATAAAATAGGTAATCCATTTTGGAAGAATATACAGTTCATGCATGGGATTCAGTAAAACTATTTTCAGTGCTAGTGGAAAAAAGAACTGAGCTTGTAAATATTTTAATCTTTTCCTCTGGTATGTGAAGGGGGTCTTTTAAAATAGTTTTTGGCAGGGAAGAGACACAGTATGATTTACATTTTAGAAAGATCATTCTAGAGGCAATGTGGAGGGAGAAAGTCTTTGGCAAGGTATATTTTACAGCTCTGAAGGCTCACTTTAAGTAAATTCTTTTTAAGTATCTTATGGCCAACCCAAACGACAGAGGGGGAGAAAAGGTATTCCTGTGGCTAGCTAGTCTGTGCAAGTGGAAACACAATCCAAGGAAAATTATGAGGTCTCTTTGTCTTTCTTTTCTGAGCCAGAGAAATGAGGAAAAGAAAAACAAAGAAAACCACAAAGCACCTTTCCATATGATTGCATAAAAGCCTGATGTTATTTGAATTATTATGTTATACATGATTCTCAGCTGATTGTACCATTAACAGACCACAGATAGAAGCATTAGAAAATATCAGAGCAATGCTGAATTTTGCCTATAGTGTATTTAGCTTAATGCACTATTGTTTTGCCTTGTAGAATACTTTATCATATTTTATCATAATTTTAAAGACCATCATTGTCATATTTAAGAACAATGGATCACTGAATCTGAAAAATCTTCCTTATACTGTTTTTAGTGAGTCACTTTGAGAAAGTTATGGGCTAGAAGGAGGTTAGAAAAACTGAGACAAATGATTGAAGCTTTCTGAAAATCAACTTTTTATCTTGCAGGAATATTTTCTCTTTTTAAAAAACCTTTCTTTGGATTTTGGCATTGGGCATGTACACTTGCTGGAGAGAGACAGTGAGAGGAAAAGTGAAGAAATCATTCCCATGGGAGATGACTATGCCATAATCTCTTCTCCTCTATTCTCCCCCTGGGATTTTGGGCATGCATGCACATGTGCCTGGCATCAGTTTCAAGCTGCCTAATCTAGGACTCAAACCATGGTTGGCCATGTGGGAGTCCAGTTCCTTAACCACTATGCCACCTGCTGGTCTCTCTCTCTTTTTACAGTTTATTTATTCTGAGAGAGAGACTACTCAATAGTGTCTTGATACTGAAAACTACCCTCATACTCAGCCAGCCCAGGATCGTGGACACACACATTCCCTATGTACTCAGAGAGGTAGCTGGACATAATTCCAGAATCTTTCCATGTGGGCCAACCTCCCAGAGTGTTAGGTTTTACTGTCATACCGTGGTCCAGTCCCATTATGGAAATCATTAACTTGTGTGAGAAGTTCCCATTTCAGTGGAATCAACAGGACTTCTATTTTGAGGTCATTGTTATAATTTGTCAATACTTTGCTTAATTTGTCTTCATTATTTGGTTGCAAGCTCTCTGACACTAGGAGCCCCATGACTATCTTTACTGAGAGCTGCTGAATACACAGTACTTTGCACAGAGCATAGACTCTACCAAGAGCTCAGTAAGTTTCAATTGCATGAATGAATGATGCCTGGATGGCTGCAGTATTGAGCTGTAGAATCTGGGGTGCAGGATACTAATATTTTCTTAACCATAAATGGTTTAAAGTAGAGGTGATCATAAAAGGAAATTTAAAAAACTACACAGGGGTAGGTGTTTGTAGGAAAAATAAAAAACTACATCAAAAATAAAGAAATAAAGAACAATCTGTTCCTTGGAGATGTTAAACTGAAATGGTTTTGAATAAATCTCACTACCCAGACATCATTACTAGTATCACTTAATTATATAACCTCCCAGCTTCTTTATAATACATGAATATAATACATGCATTTATTTTCATAAAAATGGGATGCTATCATACCTTCTGTTCAGTAGCCTATTTTTCTACCAACCTATCTCAAATATCTGTATTTTTACTCATAAGTTACTTGCTCTGCATATGGTTCTTCTAAGTGGACAAGGACTGTGTATCCTTTGTCCTCTGGTCTAGACTCAGGCTCTGGCATCTGTCAGTCTCTACATCACCACTTGTGGCTTCATGACCAGTTTTGTTTGCATTAATTTCATAATTTCTTTTTCTTTGAATACAGTTTTAATTCATTTGCTTACTTTTTCTTCTTTTTAAAAAAATTAGCCAGAGGTCATATGTGATTGCTGAAGAGAGACAGAGAGAGACAGAAACTGAGAAAACATCCCTATGGGAAATGGCACACTGGAATTTTTTCTCTTTCACCTCTACTTCCTTTCAGGATTTTGGGCATGCACACACATGTACCTGGTGTGTTCTGCAAGCCACCATGTCTGGGACTCGAACCACGCAATCAGCTATGTGTGATCTAGCCACCTTACCCATCATGTCCTGGGCTGCCCATTTGCTTCATTTTCTACTGGTGGAATCTTAGGCTTTTAAAAAATGTTTTTTATAGAACATTCATGAATGATTTCACTCTGTTCAATATTAAGACTTACATAAACTTTAACTTATTTTAATGATTATTGATTATAAAATAAGGCATTGATATAGTCACAATATAGAAATGCAACCTGTCAGATTGAGGACATGTACTCTTTATTTCTTTATTTTTATTTTTAAATTTTTTGCTCCGGGGTGTATGTGCTTGTTGGAGACATAGAAATAGATAGGGAAAGTGAGAAATTACCCCCTGAAGGGATAGCCAAACAGGAACCCATTATCCTCCATTATCCTCACCATGTGCACATGAGCCCAGAATGATTTTTTTTAAGCTGCCAGGTATGGGACATGAACTGTGGAGTCAGCCATGTGGGACCCAGTTGCCTCAACCTCTATGTCATCTGCCGGCCCCTAGGACAAGTACTCTTTAAGAATCTCTTTTTCCTATGCCGGGAATGTCATCATTATCAATTTGATTTGAATCTTTCTAGGTCATTTGCTAGGCTTTTATGTAATATATAGGCACTCAGGAAAGCATGTTATTTCTCTCTGTGTGTTTTACATAACTGATAACATGTTTTTATTATTCTGCAAATCTCCCCTCACACAATGATTGTGTAGAATTTCATCTTATAGCTATACCATGAAAGACAATTCTCTCTTTTTTCTTACTATTTTAAACAATGCTTCAACGCACAGCTGGATTATCCTAGATGCAGACCTTGAAACTTGGATTTGAATACAAATAGGTTACACAGAGGTGACTGGTAAATCTAAGTAAAGGCCAGGAGAGGCGTGAGGTAATGAGACAGGAAAATGAAGGCAGACTGTACATGTTGCTTTCATAACAGGTTCTGGGTCGTACAAGTGGGATTTAATCCTACTGGGGCCTTTCAGGGAACCATGCAGAACATGCCACAGAGAAGCACATTTGAAGGGTAAATAAACCAGGGTATTCAGTGACCCCTTCAGCTAGTCACTGGCTGCAGGCCGCTCCACAGGTACTGACTTCACACCCTCCTGCTTCACCCTGTGAAGAGGCCAAGCATGTTCCTGCATTTATGTCCATCACAAGTCCTTAAGCAGTCACAGATGCTCTCAGAGGGACATTATTGGCATGCAGGACTAACTGCTGGAAGGATATGGGCAAAGTGCATGCTACAACATCCCGGTGCATGCCTCTTATACCTTTGTAACCATGGCAAGGCAGTAGTACTCACCTGCTCTGTTATTCAATTCTACTCGGAATAGTTCCGGTACCGTTCCAGCTCTCTCCAGCCTGCTGGAAACACTCCCTTGCTCTTCTGAGACACAAGCCAACTGTGTCACTTTAACTTTCTCTGAGGGGTTCCACCTGAGTAGAGTCAAGAAACCCATTCGCTGATCTAATGACTGTGAAGCTGCAATGCAAACTGTGTGTTCAAGAACGTGTTTTCATTAATACTGTCTGAGCAGAATAGAATTTTTGCTGGTTTTATGATGGTGGATTAATGATCTATCCATGACACTAGAGCTTCATTTTGACAAGACTGTAAAGTTTCCTCTAGTGCAGTGGCTCACCAAGTGTGGCCATCATAGCAGCAGCAGCAGCAGCATCTGGCAACTTGTTTGAGGTTCCTATTCTTAGTCTCCCTCTCCAGATGTACCAACTCAGACTTGAAGTGAGAAGAACCAGAAATCTGATTTAACAAACCCACCAGAAGATTTTGGTGAGAACTAATGTTTGAATGTTTGAGAATCACCATTTTAGTCTTGTTTCATAGTACGTTTTGTGTTGCTAATAGAAATACTGAGACAGGGTGAATTTATGAATTTAAGAGAATAGTGGATTATTTTGACTCAGGATCCTGATGACTGGGAAGCCCACAGGCATAGCCCTACATCATGGCTGACATAGGACAGTAGGTACATGCAAAGAGAGAGAGAGAGAGAGGGAGAGAGACAGAGAGACAGGCAGAGAGCGAGTAGGCTGCTGCTTGCTCTCTCTTTTTTTGAGAGAGAAATTTTACCATAGGTACGTGTGCTCACCAGAGACTTCTCCATTCTCCTCTTGGGATTTTAGGAATGCATGTGCATGCATTCAGTATGACTTTCAAGCCACTGGGTCTAGGATTCCAACCATAGTCAACTACGTGGGAGTCCAGCATCTTAACTACTACACCACCTGCTGGGCACAGTCACTCTCTCTTATGTAACCAGCTTGTGGGAGAAATAAGCCCCTCACCAGTGCTATAATTCACTGAGTCTTACAAGACATCATTAATCTACTCACAACAGTGTTGCCTCCATGATGCAGTCACCATGATTCAATGGCTGCACACTCATCCTCATTAGCACCAAATTCTGAAACATGAAATGTTGGGGGACATACCATTCTCCAAACCATAACAATCATTTACAAGTTATGTATTTCTGAGGGTTTTGTTTTTCTCAACCAATTATTATAAAAGAAAAAAATTGAACAGAATAGCGAATTCCTTTCCATTTTGAAAACTTACTTTCTTTAGTAACATGGACATCGTTAATGAAGATGCCAGTGCCTTCAATCTCTGCAAATTTGTGAATTATGCAACTCTGAGGTAATGAAATGTTATAATTATTATAATTATTCTTACTAATTTATTTATTTATTTTATGAGTAAGAGAGTGAGAGAAAGAGCACTCCAGATTGGTCCGATGCCCTGATCTACCCTCTGCCATACCTAGCTGTGGATCATGGCGCACGCATGCCCCACATACTCGGGGTAGTCTGCAGACACTAACATGGGACCTTCTCACATAGTTTGGAGTTGGATAATGTCAAGTTATCACCATATTAACCCTGGAAAATTATCTTGAAAATCATATTAAAACATTGCCTCATGGGGCAATCAGGTGGCGTGATGGTTAAGGTACTGGACTCTAACATGGCTGACTGCAGTCTGGATCCTGGACCTGGGCCTTAAAATCACACAAGGCACATGTACATGCATGCCCCAAATCTCAGGAAGATAATGGAGGAGAAGGGATTGCAGCATGGCCATCACCACTGGGAAGTGATTTCTTACTTTCCCACTCACTGTCTGTGGCTCTCCCTGGTGAACATACATGCCTTATGACAAGAACCTTAAAAAAAAAGTGCCTCTTTTTTCTGACAGTACTTGAATATTATTGTATCAGTAAAAATTAATTATCTCATTAAATTCATCTTATAGAATAACATGATAATATTTGCAAATAATATGGTTAGTACTGATAAAGAAATGTGTCTCACTATTAAGACATCTATAATTTAGAAATTTTTTAAAAATTATTTTCCAGTCCCTTTCCCCCCACTTGTGTGACTGTTCACATTCCCTAGAGAGTCTCTGTGGAGGTTCTTTTACATAAACATATTCTTCTTGCATGTAAAATGACCTAATTAAAAAATAATGGGACTAACTGATTTCATTTATCAAAATTCAGTGTTTGTACTCTCTTAAGAGTTTATGCATGGATAAAAGTGAAAGAACACAAATATTATGCCTTTGTGTTGCTTGGGAAGGTTCTTACTGAGAATATTAAGCCCCTTGTATAGATTATTTTACTTATCTTTGCTCCATCCTTATGAAGGATAGATTTTTTCCCTCTTCTTTTCCTTTTTAAAGAATTATTTATTGATTTAATTCCATTTGTTATCATTTTTTAATTTGACCAAAGAGAGACAGAGAGAGAAAGAAAGGGAAAGGGAGAAAGCAAGCTGCCAGATCTGGGACTTGAACTACCGTCAGCCATGTGGGAACCCAGCACCTTCAACCACCAAGCCACCTGCTCCTCCCCTCCCCCTTATTTTCTTAATAGGATGTGGAAATGTTCAGAAAAGGAACCTGGGTTGCAAAGGTTTAAAACCTAGCACTTTGCTCATTATTCTTTTGGGTATTTGAAAACGATTATTAAGTAGTTACTGTGTAGATGCTTTGCTAGGTGCTGGAACTGAATGTGAGAAACAGGACAGTTAGCTCAAACTTCTAGTTCCAAATGGGGACAAATCCATGTTCCCTAGTATTTTTTCCCTCTAAAACTGGTGTTTCCCCAACATTTACAAAAGTAGAACACTTTGATTCAAAGTATGTAGTCTAGAAGTTCAATATGTATGAGATAAAATTTGAGTTTTTCTGGATAGGGGAGAGCATAGAGGACCCGAGGAGGTATGGCTTGTTGGACACCGGTGTGATTCCTTGTCTCCCATCCTAACTCCTCATCATTTGCATGGCATGATTTGAAAATTGACTTAGACTAAAGACTACAAACATAAGAGGGGAACTTCAAAAAGGTCTATGGGAAAATGGAATTGAGGTACAAGGTTATTTTGCCACAAAAAAATTGAAGTCCATGCATAGTGTTTTCATTGCATGCATTTCCAAGAAATATTTGACAACCTCTAGTATCCTACAAAGAGCTTTTTGCTGGTGTTAGAATAAGATTGTGTTAGAATAAGATTATTCAACAATTTGGAGTTTTTTGTCTGTATTTTGCAAATTTTAATAAAATTCAAATTTCCTGCTTTTCTGGAAAAATTTGGCAGCTTTGACCACAACGAGTCTTAATTTCCCATGGTTGGCCTCAACCCACCATGCGCCTTCTCCCAACTCCCAGTTTCGCAACATTGCTCTCTTCTCCAGGTCTAGTCTGTGCCTCCTAGCTTGAGTCTGAAAAGTGCTGTGTTTACAGCGTTACCTGTATTGGGGAAACTAATAAATATGCAACATCCCTAGTTATTTCAGGTCATAACCATCCTTTCCATCTGTCTAGTGTCACATGTCTGTGGTTGTGAACAGCAGATATCATTTCCAAATTTGATTAATGAGAACTTTATACTGAAATGGAGCATTACTATAAAAGTGTGCATAGCCTTCACATGTGGATAGCCTTCAGTTCTCAGGACACATTCTTAGAATGGTACTTTATTTATTTATTTATTTATTTTTTTGCTATAGGGTGCATGTATTTGCAAATCACCCCTTAAGGGGGAGGATAGCCACACCACAATCCTTTCTCTATTTTTCCTCTCAGGATTTTGGGCATGCATGCACACTTGCCTGGCATAATTTTTCAGACCCCCAGGTCTGGGACTTGAACCACTTGGCCATATGGGATCCAGTCACCTTAACCTTAATTTTCTACAATGACTGTAGAAGCCCTGTGTCAGTGCCCCGATTTCATCTCCACGTCACCTGCTGACCCAGTATGGTACAATTTTTTGCTTCTGCTTTACAGTTGAGAGGTCCAGAGGTTCAGCACCCCAAACCTTTAAGTGTACCTTTAATGCTCACTTCCATCACCATTTATGTTGTGCTGTGATGAGTTTTTATGTTAACAGGAGGAGTGCACAGTTGCTCATGTGAAACCTGAGTGGGTTCTGTCTTTTGCTTCACTCTTGGCTATGTGATTCTGGTACTACTTTTTTGAAGTGGCAGGTGATGATATTAGAGGAAAGGAATTGCTAAAATCCTCTTCTTGAAAATTTCTCACTTTCCTTAATTTAAGTCCACCTGGGTCCCCTGAACCTCTTCAAATTCATCTATGTGGGGTGGGAGAAGGATTGTTTTTAATCAAAAGATAAGCTTATTTAAAGAATTCCCTTCTACAGTCAAGAACTACCCAAATAGAATAATTATGTCTACTTAGTCTCAAAGAAATTACTCACAAATTTTTATTTTTTTATTTTTTATTTTTTTTGGAGAGTTTTTGTTGTTGTTTGTTCATTTATTTGTTTTTTTTTTTTTTTGCTATAGGGTATGTGCCCTCGCTAGACAGACAGAGAGAGACAGAGAGATAGAAAGCAAGAGATCACCCCCCCCCCCGGGGTGGGGATAGCCACGCTGCAATCCCTTCTCCTCCATTCTCCTCTCGGGATCTTGGGCATGCATGCACATGCACCTGGCGTGAGTTTAAGCCACCAGGTCCGGGACTCGAACCGCGGTCGACCACGTGGGAGTCCAGCGACATAGCCATTACACTAACTGCTGGTCCCCACAAATTTTTATTTTTAATGAAATACACACATACTTATTTTAATCTTTGTGTTTGTTTTTTTCTTGGGGGAGAGGTTTTTGCTATAGGGCGTGTGCGCTCACTAGACAGAGAGAGACAGAGACACAGAAAGCGAGAAGTCACGCCCCAGGGGGGATGGCCATGCTGCAATCCCTTCTCCTCCACTCTCCTCTTGGGATCTTGGGCATGCACGCACACGCGCCCTGCGTGAGTTTTAAGCCACCGGGTCCAGGATGTGAACCACGGTTGACTACATGGGAGTCCAGAGACATAGCCACTACGCTAACCCCTGGTCCCTAATCTGTGTTTTAAGACAGATGATTAGAAGATTAACCAGATCAAAACACATAAACATTTAGTCTATTTTAGAAACTAAAATTAATTTCCCTTAATATATGTTGGAACTTATCAAAGTAGGTTGAGTTTGCTTTTGCTACTGAAGAAAAAGTTTGAAGCCACAACATAAAAAATAAAAAATGAGTTCATTATTCATAGACTGTTCTGAGTTCTTTTTCATTGGCATCCAAAAGCGAGGCTGGAGTTTTGCCTTCTTTTTTTTCTTCTGATTCCAAAAAGAGGCTTGATTTTAAACATTTTTTTTCTCCTAGATTTCTTTTTTCCTAGGTCATTCTATTCTCTTGGATACTGTTTGCCAAAGTTGAAAACCTGCCTACATTATTGCCGATGGCATTTATTTTGAAGTACACTATTTCTGAGGGATGCATGTAAGATTCTTTAAAAAAAAAAATTCTTCTCATTTTCTGATATAGAAACTCCTCCCTGCCACCCAGCCAACCTTTTCCACTAGACATAAAGGCTAGAACGGTCACAACACTCAATCATAGGAGTCTACTCTTTGAAAACTCAAGTATGGCACATGTTTGACAACCAAGTCTTGCCTTTAGATTTGGATTTAGATTTTCTGTCACACTGTTCATTTGCTTATTTATTCAACTCTGTTCCTAGTTCGGACTGTCCTTATGTATTTTTCCTTATTAGCACTTCCTGTAACTATCCTTTGTATCTTTATTTTTGACTTTTTAATTAATATCTCACTCCTATTGCCTGTATTGTAAACTCAGTGATGGTAGGGCGTTTTGTTCTTTTATGGTTTTATTGAAATCTTTGCATTTCGTAAAGTTCTTATTATCCATTGAACAAAAAGTACCTTCTGTGTTTCCCTTCTTGTGTTCTCCTCTTTTGCTCAGAGAATAATCTGAACTTTCTGCAGTGACTGAGGAAGCCCTATATAATCCAGCTTCCTGTCTGCCCTGATTTTGTCTCCTGCTACTCCTCCCTTTGTACATCACTCCAACCAGCTTTGACCTGGGTTCTTTTATTTTTGTTTTATATATGTACATATACATAGATGTATATAGATATTCCCTTGAAGGGAATTGTATTATTCTACTTTGATATATTGATATCATTGAATCAGAGAGAAAAAATGGAGACACTAAGTGTAGGACAGACACTCCTCACTTAACATCAAGGTCCATTCCTATGGCAAAGTCTTTGAGTGAATTAGTGGTAAGGGAAGAGTTGAAAGGCAGATGCCTTGTGGTACATCATGGCACCACAGGGTATGAATTTTTTTTTCTTTTTTGGAGAGGTTTTTGCTATAGGGTGCGTGTGCTCATCAGAAAGACAGAGAGAGACAAAGAGAAAGTGAGAAATTAACCCCCGAGGGGATGGCCACACCACAATCCCTTCTCCTCCATTCTCTTCTTGGGATATTGGGCATGCACGCACATGCGCCCTGCATGAGTCAAACCACCTGGTCCAGGACTCGAACCATGGTCAACTATGTGGGAGCCCAGTGACATAGCCATTACACCAACTGCTAGTCTTGAAATTTTCAATAGATATGACATGACACCACACTAGAATAATGTAATTCTATCCATACAAAAAACATACATTAGACAAATGCCAGCAAGGAACAAAACATATGACACAATAATATAAATCTGGCATAATCATTTTTATTTATCCTGAATACTACTATGGATGCACAATAAGGTACATATTTATAAATGAAATGTGTAATCTTTGCATGATTGTGAATGTTTCATGTAGCAAATACTAACCAAATGCAGGAAGGAGACAAAGACTGAAAAAGGGAATTCTTAAGATTCACACAGTCTGAAAAGAGGGATTCCCACACCAGAGAACTGGTCACAAGTCTGAGCAGTCATTAAACAGGTTGTTCATGAGGAGTTGCTTATTGAAAAAAGAACATGGAATTTTAGAGCTGGTCGAGAGTTTCAATCATGGACCAGTCATTTACTATATGTTAGACCTTTGGCAAGTTTTAAAGCTATTGGTGGTCTCATTCCCAGTCTTTGAAATGGCACGCTAAAAATGCTGTTGTTGTAGAATGTTGTAAGAATTATATATAAAGTGGCAAGGTAACTGGCATATAGAAGCTATTGGATAGCAATCATCATCCTCATGTTTGTTATAATTGTATCAGTCAGCTACTACTATGTAATAAATATCTACACAATGTCAGGGTATAGAATACTAACATTTTTTTTCCATAGGCTTTTGTGGGTGGAGTGGGGGCTCTCAGGTGATCTCACCTAGCTCACTTACATAATTGAGAATTAGTTGATCTTGGCAGGGAGAGTCTGCCATGAGCTGAGGGACCAGCCTGTTCAGATCTGCTCCATGTATCTCATTCTATGATCATTTAAAGAGCATCAAATGCTTGAAAAAAGCATTTTTTATGGCAATGGCAGAGCAGCAAGAAGGCAAATAATAATACAAGAGACCTTGTAAAACAAAGACTTGAAGCTGGTACAGTGTGCCTGATGCACACAACCCATTGGGCAAAGAACGTAATTTGTATAATTCCAATATTAAGAGGTGAAGCAAGATACTCTATATTGCTAGATAAACTATAAAATTATCTGGCAAAAAATAAAATCACAGCCAGGGGACCAGCAGTTGGCATAATGGCTATGTTGCTGAACTCCCATGTAGTTGACAGTGGTTTGAGTCCAGGACCCGGTGGCTTAAACTCATGCCAGGTGCATATGCATGCTTGCCCAAGATCCCGTGAAGAGAATGGAGAAGAAGGGATTGTGGTGTGGACATCCCCCCGGGAGGTGATTTCTCGCTTTTTTTCTTTCTGTCCTTCTCTGTCTTCTGGCGAGTGCATGCACCCTATAGCAAAAACTCCCCCCGCCCCCCCCAAAAAAAAGACCACAGCAAAGAAATGAGGCCAGTAATTTAATCAATGAGAGCAGGTATTATAGAAAATTATATACACAGTCAGGAAATCTGGGCTTTTCTTCTAACTTTAACAGAAAATTGTGTGGCTTTAAAAATAATCTTTCTCTCTCTCAAGGGCTCAGTTCCAACATTCATTAAATGATGGGATTTTTGTCATACAGCCAGTGGGTTTGGCCTTGAGACTTGAGTTCTAGCACAGACTAGTTGGTAGTAGTCACCTTGCATTCTCTAAGGAGGAGATGGTGAGCCAATCCAAGACTTTGAAGAAGGAGTGCTGTGCTTGATTGATTATATCTCACATGGACACTAAAGAGCAAAGTGGCACAGATGGTATTTTTTTTTTTTTTTTTTTTTTTTTACTACTAGGCAATCTCTTAAGTCCCTTTTAGCCCTCTAATCATTCATTTCACTATTTTGCCAAGTTTTGTTCCACTTGAAAAAGATATACCAAGATTGCCAAGAGAGAATATTCTTAGGGTGAGAACACCTTTTACCCTAGAAAAGATCTTATTCGTAAGTGACTAAGAACTGTAAGTAATTTGTAATAGCATTCTAGTGATACTGTCATAAATTAATTACTTAAGTTTTGGGAATTAGCTTAGCGACACATTTTAATTAACTTGCCCCATTGGCAGTATCTCTCCCCTAATAGGTTTACAGCTCCTCTTAGATTTACAGTAATTCTTTCATTTTTCTCTTGTCTTCGTTATTTATGTAAGCCATATTCCCACTGAGGATACTCACTTTTCAACTGCAGTGTTAGATGGAATATAGTTATTTTGGCAGTGCTTTTCATGATTTGAAACAGGTCCATATCTTTATTTGGTTCTGTACTACCTAAAAAATTGGAACTCAGTCTAAATCATTTTTTCCTAGTATTATTATCTATAACTATAAGATATATTTAGGTGACTCCAGTTGTAGGAGTATAATTCATACTTAAAACAAAGGAATGGCTAACCAGATCCTTAAAACTATTTTTACTTCCTTAAACTCAGAAAATACTTTAACTATTTTTTTCTTTCAGATTTTCATTATTATTAACAAAATACTATCTTGGGCCAGCCAATGGCATGGTGGTTAAGGTGGATGGATCCCACATGGCTGACAGTGCCATTTGAGTCCTGGCCCCAGCCAGTACAGTTTGAGTCCTGGATAATGAAGTTTGAGGTTTGAGTCCCGGGCAGTGTAGTTTGAGTGCCAACAATGTAGTTTGAGTCCTGGTGGCTTGAAAAACACAGTGGGCATGTGTGCATGTATACCCAAAATTCTGAAAGGGGAATGGAGAAGAAAGGATTGCAGTGTGTCCATCTTCCCAAGGTATGTTTTCTCATCCCCATCCCCCCATATCTGTCTCTTTCTGGCAAACACATGTACCTTATAGCCAATAAAAAGTTAAAAACAAAAGCTTTCTTATAAATGTGCTCCTGAATTTGTAATGATACATTTTCAAAAATAAACAAAATTGTCCAAATTAAGGTCTAATTGTCTTACTGTAAATGTTAGTGTTAAGGATGTTGGTTCTTTGATAACAAATTATCGATTGAGTGCTTACTGTGTTCAAGCATCATGATGAGTGTGGTCCATGACATATCTTGTTTAATCTATACAACACTCTATATAATAGAAATACCAATTGAATTTATAGGTAGACAAAGGTTTGAAAAGGTTAGGTGAGGGGCCGGCCTGTGGGATTGTGGTTAAAGTGGCTAGATCCCAAATGATTGACCATGCATTCAACTCTGGGACCCAGAGGCTTAAGAAACATGCTGAGCACATGTTCGTGAGGGCTCACCATCTTGAAAGGAGAGAGAAGTGGAGGAGAAAAGGGATTGTGCATTATCATTCTCTATGGGGGAGGGGGTGCTTTTGCATTTTCTGTCTGTCTCTATGTTTCTTCAGTGAGCACACATGGCAAAAAACTTTTTTTTTTTTTAAAGGGAAAGGTTAAGTGAGTTATTTGGCTAGACAGTTAACTAGGGGTTAGAATGAGGGCTTGGATGCAGGAGACTTATTCCAGATCCTGAGCTATGGTGGGTCTGCTGCCATTCTATACCCATGATAAAGTTACACTAGTAAGATTCATTTATCCTTGGGAAGTAGCATCACATATGGCCTATTTAAAAAAAAAAAGTTCAGAGGGCATATGCACTCAGCAGAGAGAGACAAAGAGAGAGAGAGGGAAAGTGAGAAAGCATCCCCTCATGGAGATAGACATGCTATAACCACTTCTCCTTAATTTTTCACTCTTTAAGGAATTTGAGGCATTCATGCATAACCACCCTTTGTACTTTTCAATCTGCTGGATCTGGGACTCAAATGACATAGTCACTCATGTGGGATATAGCTGCCTCAAACACCACCCCATGGGCTGGAATGGCATGTTAGTTTTGTAAAGGAAAAACTACAATGAGTATGTTTCACCTACATCTGACATTATTAGAAATATTATGCAATTGTTTTACTTAATAAGGCTATAGGAAACTTTTTTGCTTCATTAGTTATTCTTATGTGATATCTAGGAAAAGCTACTTTAACATTGAAAATAGTTGAACTTTATCTTCTCAGTTGTTCACATCCTCATAAAGGTAATCAAGTTGTGGGTTCTATACACATTGTCTTTATAAAGCAGTTTTTGTTTCCTCAGACAAATTTATTGTAGGATGTGATAGGGGGCATTAGCATATTTTATAGCATAAGAAACTCTTGGAGTCAAAATTTCCCTCTTTTGTTGTCACAGACCCATATCCCTGGGCCCATGTAATAAAACAATTCTGAGACCATCTTCCAGTTGAAATAAAACTTGCAGAAAATATGAGAAAAATGAATAAATTCAGGAAAGGGCTTATCACAAAGCTATGGCATACTGGCCAACTGAATTTTTCATGGAAGATTCCAGGGGGGAGTTTATTTTATATAAGTAGCAGTCACTTTCAATGAGGATGAAAAGCCCTCATCTCTGGAATGAACTGAATTTAATGGATTCTATCTTCTTTTGGAATGCCATGTAACTTCACTCAGTTCAACTGTAATGAGAGAAACAATCCTCTCTGGTAACAGTCAAACTAACCTATTGGGTTACAAGGAATAGTTATTCAGCTTGTTTTAGGTAATGGGGATGGAGACAGATTTACATATATGAAACCAATGTACACTACAACCAATCCCAAGAAAGATCAGAAACTTCTGACTATATCCCACTCTACTACGAAAGAGAGGAACTCGGTCATTGCTAAAGATGATGTGACTAGATGAGGTTGACCAGATGTTTATGAGGCATGGTGCTTAGAGTCAAAGCAGGCATCCTCTGACCAAGAGGAGGAAGCCAAGATCATTGTAGAAAATCAACCCAGATCCCTGATGTCTGCATCATGGAATCACTCAAGTAACAAACTCCATGTTGGTCCATTTTTTTATATCCTGCTTTATAAATGATCATGGTTGCTAGTTGAATACCCTGCTTCTTTCAAATAGAAACATTTTGATACTGTCTGGAAATCATTAATACTAAATATTATAATATCTATTATTATAAGTATTAGGCAAGACAAATCCATGTAGGGGGTTCACAGACCCCATGGGTTCAATGCATGGCTGCCATGTACAGTTGGATGGATTTTTCACTGCACAATTCTAGGGGGCACAACTATATCCAGTGACCCCAGCTTAATTCCTCACTTTGTCTTTGTTAGACCACTGATGTTCTTAGAAATTTCCTCCTTATAACATAGGTTATTAAAAGAAAATAAATCCAAACTTTGCCCATAGTGCCTGGGACAGGAACAAATAAAGGGTGTCTTTTGAAGAAGGACTTTTTCCCTAGGGAAGAGTTCTTGCTCAGCTAACAGGCAGGATGTATGTGTGACAAGTAGAATGATTTCAATGCCTCTCATTATATGAGGATTGTGGGCTGTAGATGAGGAATTATGGTAGTGGCATATCAATCAAATCTGTGGGGTTTTTTAATCCCTAAGAGGAAAGAGAATGATAGTCTGTTTGTTTTCTCATACCGGGGAGGAATAGAAATGTGATTTGTGTTGATAGGCACACAAGGATTCTGTGTTTCAGTAATGGAATCTGGATGGAGTTTTCACATCTATTATAGGGCCTGGAGAAATGGTAACCCTGAGTGTTTACTTGGAGCTCAAGGGAATATTCCAGGTCGAGGCTGGTAGGGTAGTACAGGTGAAAGGAGTGTATAGATAGTATTTTCTATGACTACAGAGAGGAAGTTTCCCTCTGTCCCTCTCTCTTGACTGGTGACACTGTCATCATAATATAAGTTCTGTACCTCCTAGGTGAGAAGGGGAGAGGGCATTCACTTTGTCTATCATTTTCCCCTCAAATGACTTCATCCCTCCCTAAATACATTCTCAGAGGTAATGCCCATGATTATGTGTTCCTCCTGCTCAGTAAAGAGAGGGGAATAGAGATACTCAGATTGTTCCCATAAATAGCTATACTGTAGGGAGTGGCTTGGTTAGTGTGTGGACTTTGGAGCCAGATATTCTATTCAAACTTTAACACCACCAATTACCATCTGTGTGACTTTGAGTCAGTCACGTACCCTCTCTGGGCCTTATTTTTCTTCTCTGTAAAAAATAGCATATCTTGCTCTAATTCCCTCAGAAACAAATTCTGAAACAAGAATTCATGTAGTTTATTTGGGAGATAATTTCAGGAAATGTTAAGTTGGGAAGTGGAGAAGTGACACCAGGGAGAGGAAAAAGCCAATAAACGATCAGTGTCAAACCACCTAACTCTGTGAGGAACTTGGAGCTTGAAGGACGAGTAATCAGAGACCTGATTCATCCCAGTCAGAGGCTAGGCTCTGAGGAACTTGTCCCTAACTTATTGAAGGCTGCACATGAGCCCTTCACTCCCTAGCATGACTCACTTGGCTTCAAATGTGTCCCCAAGGTCAGGGAAGATGTACCATTCAGTGTAGAAATGAGACTGAGGGGATTTGGGCTGGGCATTGCTAGGGCATCTAATGATACTTCACTGGGTCATTGGGAGGATTAAATGAGTCTAATTCTGTGGATACTTAGGAGTATGCCTGGCACATAGTAACCCCTAGCTCTGTACCAGCTGCTGTTCACTAGCTCTGTACCAGCTGCTGTTCCTACTGTCATGGTCAGCAGAGTCCTATGGACATGAACCTGGTCTGGAATTGGGCTGGATTCAAGCATTGGCTCCACCATGTAACATTTAAGGGGCTGGTTTTTCAGCTTCTATAGCAGGAGTCTGTAATGACGAATTTTTTCTGTAAAAGACTAGATAGTAATTATTTTCATCTTTTTAACTGCAACTTTATCATATGAAAGGAACCACAGACAATACAACAGAATGGATGTGGCTCTGTTCCAGTAGAACATTATTTTACCCAAACAGGTGATAAGCTGAGTTTCACCATTACTGACCATTGCTTTGCTCATGAGCCAAAGTATCTTTCCCACAGTGGTATCATGTGAGAGGAAAACTGTTTGCTGGCCCAGCTTCTGTGGTGCAGTAGTAACATAGGTGCCCAAGAAGACAGAAAGTCATATGTGACTGTGAGTTCTGATTCCTTGTGTTGGCCTTAAAACACTCTGGGCATGTACATGGGCTCCAGGGTTGTAAGGAGCTGGAGGACTGGGGGACAGGCATTGCAGCTTTATAAGACTGACCAGGGTGCCTCTCTCTCTGTCGTGTGCATGCACACCATCTGTCATTAAAACAAAAAAGAGGGAAGTGTTTACATCTCAGGAGAAAGTAGAGCATGGATATTAAAAGTAGTCTATGTCAGCGTGCTTGCTTTTGAATCTTAGTTCAAACTCTCTGCTTAGAAGACTTTATGCAAGATGCTTATTCTTTCTGTCAGTTTCCCTGTCTGTAAAATGACAATGGTAAGTATTCTTACCTTGTATCATGGATGAAAGGGTTGGATGAGTTAGCCCATGTCCTAGGTTTAGCATGCTGTATGGCATATTTAAAGTGAATACATGTTTCTATTGCATTCATTTTGATTTCTGCCTCTACTCTGCTTTTATTTATTCATTTTTTATTGCCAGAGTGCACATGTATGTGAAAGAGAGGGATGTGGTCACACTGAAATACCTTTTACTCAGGATTTTGGGTACACACATACACATACCAGGCATGTTTTTCAAGCCATCAGGGATGAAATTTAAATAACAATTGGCCATGTGGGATCTGGCTCCCCAAGCACAGGGCTAACCTGCTACATTATGGGCCCCTCTCCCTACTCTTCTTCTTTATTATCAAAATCTGCTAGAATTCTGTTACAGAAAAGATAAGTGGACAATTTTTGAGGTCCTTAGCAAGATTCATACCTGGCATAGATATTTACTAGTTAAATATGAACATCCTGTTAGAATTTCATGAATTTAGGATAGTGGTGATTTTACCCTCCCTGGAGACATATAGTGGTGTCTAGAAATTTTTTTTTTTTTACTATCTTACTAGGGTGAGAGAACTACTGGCATCTAGTGGGTAGAGGCCAGGGTTGCTGCCAAACATCTTATCATACACAGGGCAGTTCTACACAATAAAGACATGTCTGGTCCAAAGCAACATTAGTGCTAAGGTTGAGAAACTCTGATTTGGGTTGTTTATGTCACTTCTAAACTTCTATCCTCTAACACATGGCAATGTATTTGGATGTCACAGTATTTCATGTGATTTATACATTACCATCATGATTTCTCTGGTTCACAGACATTCAAATGATTCATGGAAATATTTTATCAAGATAAATAGATTTGGGTGTGGAGTGTTATTTATTTATTTTTTTTTGGAGAGGTTTTTTGCTATAGGGTGCGTGTGCTCACCAGACAGACAGAGAGAGACAGAGAGACAGAAAGCGAGAAATCACCCCCTGGGGGGATGGTCATGCCGCTATCCCTTCTCCTCCATTCTCTCGGGATCTTGGGCACGCATGCACACACACCTGGTGTGAGTTTTAAGCCACCGGGTCTGGGATGCGAACCACAGTCGACTACATGGGAGTCCAGCGACATAGCCATTACACTAGCTGCTGGTTCCAGAGTGTTATTTTTTTAAATGACACTATCATTTAAAAAATATACCCTAGGTGCCTTGTTGACAAAAACCACATCATTTTTTTCTAAAACATTTTGAAATGTTGAAAAATCTTTTTAACAATACAAGTGATATTCTTTGCATTCCATATCTTTCTATCAATCTAGGACAATTTGAGATGACAAAGGACAGCCTCTGAAATCCCTCATCTTGGTTGTGATTTAGGGAAGTCTTTTTTCCATAAATTGCTGAGGTGTCTGGCAATGAAAAGTGTGCAAGGCTATTATTTATACCTGTTTAACTCTCAATATTATGACAGCATGATTTTTGAAATGGAATATCCCCATTCAAAATGCTTTCTTGTACTGAATTTCACCACACTGGAGTGATTGTTAATAGCTCTTTACTGTCAAAAAACACCATGACCTCCTCATTCTCTTATTTCTAAGTGTCGAGATCATCTCTCGACTTGACAGATAAATTTGGTGAAGAAGTGTCGAGATCATCTCTCGACTTGACAGATAAATTTGGTGAAGAATTTTTATTAAAAAATGGCTCTAAATAGGTCATCTTTATCAAAACATTTTTTTCTCAACAATACCTTGTTTTGTTTTGGTGCTTAACTTTACCCAAATATCTCTGAATACCTGTGAATCTTCCAATGTGTTTATAATGTTTTTACTTTTTGTTTGTTTATTTTGTAAGGTTTCTACCATAGGGTGTGTGTTCTTGTAGGAGAGAGACAAAGAAAGGGAAAGTAAGAAATCATTTACTTTCTCCTTTAGTCCATATGGAACTTTAGGGCTAATTAAAGAAGCGGATCCTCTGAGAAAGTAAATCCCATCAATCATGACACAGAACATGGATTGGGAGCTTTTGAGGGGTGCACAACTTATACACTCTTACAAGGCATTTCTTTCTTTCTTTCTTTTTTAAAGAATTACTTTATTTAACTTTACTTATTTTTTTAAAATTTTGACCAGAGAGGGACAGAATCAGAGCGAGCAGGCAAGAGAGAGAGAGAGAGAGAGAGAGAGAGAGAGAGAAGGAAAGTGAGAAAGCAAGAGAGAGAGGGAAAGTGAGAAAGCAAGCCACCAGGCCCACAACTCGCACTATGGTTAGCCATGTGGGAATCCCAACACACTACCTGCCAGCCCCTCTTACAAGGCATTTCTGAAAGTTATACTTGAGCGAGGTTCATCTCTTGGCTTTATATCCTAAGCAATCTCTGCTCATTTTATGTTAATTTATTTGTCCATTTATTCATTCCCCCAACAAATAATTTGTGAATTTCCATTGTGTGTCTGGCACAACAAAGAATAGATATAATTTCTGATCTAGTTCACTTTTGAATGTTGTGTATATGTTAAATGATGATATTCAAAAAAGATGAAATTATAACTCACATAAATACAACCAAAATATGTTTTTGTTTAGTGTATTAATTAATGAAAGGAATAGTAAGATTTTGCAGTTGGTTTGAATGAAAATTGGACTTACTAGGCTTTAAAATCTCTACTGGACAATATTCATTTTCATTAGTACAAGCAAGAAACCATTTTCCTTGCTCTGTATAGAAAACATTAACTTTACTAGCACCATCCACAGCTTAACTTTGCTCTTCCCAGAATTATAAAATAGACTGGTCAAAGAGTCAAAAGTGTACATATACCCCATGAAATCAGGTTATCTTTAGAGTATTTGTTAGACATCATCCAGCATTCTACAGCAGCTACCTGTGTTCCATTTCAAAGTCTTCACAAGTGTTTCTAACTCTAGCACAGTTATCAAGTATACAAACATTCTATACAGGCAGAGAGCAATGTCAGAAAATAATTTCTTTAAATGAGGAAATCCAGGAGAATCTCACTGGTGATGGTTTAAAGTATTTACATTTTAACAGATGTGATAAAGACCTTAATTTACATGTGTAAGAAATATTGACATTGGGGGCATGATCATAGAGTACTGGTAGATCCCACTGGTACATTTTCTAGTGGGAATAAAAACAAAATCAGATTTACCTTTCTGAACACTTTTTCAATCTCTTTGCATTTTTCCTTCCAAACGTTGGTGTCCATATTTTAACATATGTATGTGCATTACTTTATGCAGGTTATGGGATCTGTTTCTGCTCTTCATTTTGTAACATTTCATTTTGCCATAATATGTGTGGTGTAGATCCACCCAAATAGCAAATTAAGCTTCCAGCAAAGTAGGGTCACCAAAACTGAGAAAATAAGTTTTGTTTAATAAATAATTTTATATTAAAAATATTAAAATGACCCTCATGGAAATCAGAACTTTTCTGAACATCCCTTCACTTATTTGAAGTTTTGATATGGTTTTAATTTTGGTTTGCACCAGAGATTGGCAAAATCTAACTTGCTGCCTATTTTTGTAAAATAAAGTTTTATTAAAACACAATTGTGTTCCAGTATGCTTATGCATTACATATTTTCTATGAATGCTTTCACAATACAGTGGAAGAGTTGAATAGTCATGAAAGATATTGTATGACTTGTGAAGTATAAAATATTTACTCTCTGGCCTTTTACAGACAGAGCTTTGCTAACCCCTGAGTTACAGGATTGATTGGGGCTAATCTTATTGTTCACTCCTTGATTTATTTGTTTACACAACAAACATGAACGAATATGGAAGATTTATCACTAAATGAAGCAAGTCAGGCTATTAAACAGAGACATTGTATGCTTCCACTTAACATATGCCAACTGTCCATACTCTATGGTAGAGACTGAAAGACTGGAGGACATAAAAGCATTGAAAATGGTCATGAACACTGGGGACAATGTGGAAGGAGAGTGAGAGAGTAGAAGAGTGTAGGAAAGGAAATTTTGGGAAAAAAGAGAGGTAAGAAATTTGTGGGACACAGATATGGTTCATTACCTGTTGATGAGAATGTGTATAGTATTCTCAACTGGGCTGGACTGAGGTGTATATCATGCTGGGTAAAGTCTCTTTGCAATCTAAATGATGTATAGCAATTGAATATATAAATAATAATAATAATGTACCAGGCACTGTTCTAAATTTTGGGGCTACTGCACCAATAGCATTACTTAAAAAGTTCAAGACTCTCAAGTTCTTGATATGATACTAAATGTTGGGTCGTTGGGAAAGTCATGATGCAATTTTGCATAGAAAAAATATATCATGACTTTTCCAATGACCCAATATATATTTCTCTCTTTTTTCCCTTTCTTTCCTCTTTTTCCTTTTTTTTCTTTTTGAGGTAATAGATTTATAGTTTTAGGAATATAATATTTAATTCCATGCCTTGGTTTGGGTTATCCCACAAGCAGACACTCAGACAAGGATTTAGGTGCAAGTATTTTACTTTCAGGTAAAGAAAATATCCTCAGAGTTGGGGAAGCGAATAGGCCATAGAAAAAGGCCCTTAGAATGTTCTCACCAGTGCATTATCTTTGATTTCAGTTGCTGAGTAGTTACAGAGATTAGCTATGGTTACAGAAAAATTTCATAAATTGAGAAGTTTCAGGATCAGAAGCCACCCAGTGATTGCTGAAGATGGAACCAAATTGTGGCAATATTTGCTATTATATATAAAATCTCCACGTGCTAAGAGAGTAATAAGTTATTGTTCCTATCACTTTCATGGTATGAAAGATACCTCCTTTCTTGTATCCTCAAATTTTCTCCAAGAACTGAGAAAAAGTACTGGAGAAAATTCATGCTAATGGCCTGAAGAAGACCAGGTGATACAAGGAACACTGCCCTAAATGCCATTTATAATAATAGTAGGAATAGCTAATGCCTATTGAGTACTTACAATGCCAGGCATTGCTTAAATGGCTTTATATTTATAAATACACCTTTTCTTCATGATAACCCTGCAAGACAGACACTATTATTTGTGTGATTTTTACAGATGAGGAAACTGAGATAGAGAGGCTAAGAAACTTGCTCAAGATCACAGTTAGTAGGTGGGAGAAGTAGAATATGAACTCAGGTAGCCTGGCCTCAGAGCCTACATTCCTACTCACTAAAACTTTTTTTAAGAATTATTTTATTTAACTTTATTTAATTATACATACACACATACATACACACATACCAGAGAGGGGCAAAACTAGAGTGAGAACGAGAGAGACAGAGACTTGGAAAGTGAGAAAGCAAGCTGCCAGGTCTGGGACTTGAACTGCGGTCGACCATGTGGGAGTCCAGCACCCTTAGTCACCACACCACCTGCCAGCCCCACTAAAAAAATTTTAAAAATTATGTATTTATTTCTTCCGAGAGTGAATTAAAGACAGCACTCTCAGTAGGCTTGTGATGCCAGCAATCCACCAGTCTTAGCCAGCTCCAGATCATGGGGCCAAGCTGGTCTCCCTGTACTGAGGGAAGTGACTGAATTTGAACCTGGTACTTTCCTATGTGAGTTTGTCTCAAAGAGTATCACATTTTCCCCCTGCATAGTCATCTGGTCCCCCCACCACTAATAAATTATCTTGGAAGGCACGGAATAAATCTCTAAAAAAGGAGAACAGAGAACAGGTGAGTATTATAAGAGTACAGACCCAGGGAAGAGGTCACAGCATGCCCTGACTACTGTGATAAGCAAAGGACAATCAGTCTATGTGCAGTGACAGAAGGGGCCTGATTCGTAGGCAACAAATGGAGACCAGCGGCTCTATGCATAACCTTCATCTAGTCCACTATGTAGTCAAAAGCCAGTCCTAATTAAATGAATTAAAGATTAAGAGAAAATAAGGTCTTCTGTAAAAGTGTGCATGTTTGATTTACTGACTCTGTTGGGAATAATAAACCCAAGTGCTGTGGTGGAGTGGGCATAATTATTTTTACCTAGAGGAACACCTGAGTCTAAATTTCCGGGTGCAAATAAACCTATTCGTGGGAGGCGATGGGGACTCCACAGGCTTGATTCTGGTTCACTCATCTGGAGACTAGATAAACCAGCTTTGCACATCTCATTCAGGAAATTAAAGTGAGAATTTGCTCTTGAATGCAAAAGGCGGCTTGCTCCTTTGATAATCAGGCTTGCCTGAGGAAAACTGGAAAGAAAAAGGAGTTTATCTTTGATACCTCCATATTGTCCTTTGACCTACATGCCTCACTGCTTCCAAAGTCTGAAATTGCAACTCTGTGTGTGTGTGTGTGTGTAAAATATTTCAGGATCTCCTTCTCCCATTGGAACTGTCACCTTCCCAATTGCCAGTGTCTTCATGATTACTGGCAGTTATTGACTCCTTCAACCTTCTACTGCAGCCCCACATAGAAACAGCAGCCCCAATACTTTATCCCACTCCTTCACAGCTCTTATACCAGCTAGTTCCACTGCATGGAACACACATAGGCAGACACTGGGTGTACAAAATAACTAATGCAACTTCATGAGGCTAGCCCCAGAGCAGAGATTTTTATTTTAAAAGACATTGAGACAATGATTTTTTTTTCCTGAAGTAATGAAGCTAGAACATTAGAATTTCAGGCAGAGAGGCAGGTAGTAGGGGTGAACTTTCTAAACTAGCAAGTGAGACTGTGGGCCCTTTACCAGAAATTGGGGCCAGCAGGTGGCATGGTGGTTAGGGGCACTGAACTTCCACATGGCTGACTGCGTTTCGAGTCCTGGACCCAGTGGCTTGCTTTCTCTTTCTCTCTCTCTCTCTCTCTCTCTCTCTCTCTGGTCAAATTTAAATAAATAAATAAATAAAGTTAAATTAAAAAAAAAGAAATGGCTATGTTGCAGTTTTTGTTTTTTATTTGAACTTTTATTATTATTTCTAATTTGCATATAATAGTTGTGCATAGTTATGAAGTACACAGTGTGGTTTCTCAAAACATGTATACATTGTGTAATAAGTCAGGCAATAAACCTATCCATCATCTCAAACATTTTTTATTACTTTGTGTTGTGCCTGCTCAAAATCTACAGTTCTAACTACTTGGAGGTAGACCGGGAATTGACAGCAAGTGTCACTGCTCTGCTGTCCTGTAGAATGCTACAGCCCATTCCACTAAGCTACCTGCACTCCTGTATCTCTAAGCTGAGTTCTGCTCACCCCCATTTCCTTCTGCTTCCAACTTCTGGGATTCACCATTACACTCTCTACTCCTCCCTACATTGCATTTTTTACAGTGAGCTTCTTGTTTGCTTATAAGTAACAGTAATCTGGCTCCTGGGAATACAGAGAAACAGGCCTCAACTGTCCTGGGTCAGTTCTCTATAGCGCTCCAGGTCTTTGTCATGGATGTCAGGTACATATGCCTTCCAGGAAAGATAAAAGAGTTAGAGAGGCGGGCTTGAGAGAGGCTGTATAATTTTATTGAGCAATATTTCTTCTTTAAATGGGCTCATGGATAATTCAATTAGCTGGCTTTTGATTGCTCTTCTTAGCAGGTAGGCTCCATATAATGAAAATGTGCATTCTTTGAGTCCCACTGTCACAAACCATCTTGTCAGGACAGATGACTCAACTTGATCCCATAGTGGGTTGGACATAGTTTAAATTTCTACTGACGACATATTCTTCTTTGGCATGTTGTGTGCGCTTTCTCCCTCTCTCACTCTGGATGTTTTTCTCAGCTTTGCTTGGAGATGGAGCTAACGGTTGTAGAAAGTAAATATCGTTTCAACTGAGTGGACAGCAGCCAGTGAAAATACTGTGAAACTCTTCCCAGTGGAAAACTTCGTGACATGGCAGATGTGAGTCTGGCTCATCATTGCTGTGTACAGACTACATGGGTCAAGTAACACAGTTTGGGAAGAAAAGCTATTAAGTCTCAGGTTGACAGTTGGGTTTTGCAATTTGATTATGAAAATCACATAAATATAATTTAAAACATAATTATAGTCCTTGATAAACCTCTATAAAAACCTCACATACCAAAAAATTCTGCATGTCATTTTATGTGCTTCAAGGAGAATGGGAACAGCTGAAGCTCTGAGAAAGGAGACTAAGTGAGTTCTGCATGACAGGGTGGTTTCTCTTTGAGAATAGCCTAAAAGGCACAGTGGAGGGAGTCGCTGTAAGGACACAAGGTCTGAAGACCAATGGTGTAGACATCCATAGACTCAGAAAGCATCCAGGCATGATGAACGTGCACTTGTTTATCACATTACTGAAAACTGGAGGTTTTGCTCAAAGCTTGAAAGAAATTATTTAAGACCAGAATAATGGATGCATTTTACACAGGTCATAAGCATTATTGATCATAGGCAGTCTTTTGAAATTGAAGTAGATTCCAAAAAAAGTAGATAAATAAATGAAGAGTAAAATTGTAGTTGACAATTAAAGGTACATTAAGAACATTCAGGAAGTATCGCTATGTTTGAGGATGAGGTCATCTTTCTCCACAAACACTCTTCAGGGAAGGAGGGGGAAGTTTAAACACTGTTACAGCTTGGGTTCTTTTTATATGCCCCAAATATCGCATTTATCCTTCAGCAAAGAGATATTGTCCTCTTTATTGGCAAATATAGAAATGATATCTCAAACAATATAGTATCAATCTCCAAATTTATGGTAGAGGTTTCAGTGTTTCCAGCAAACACATACTTGGCTTAAGTACATGACATTTTATTTTAGAAGCTATCAGTTTATATTTCACTACTACATTTCTAACAGTCAAAACCTTTTTATGACTATCACTTTATTTCTTTATTAATCTTATATTTGTGTAGACTTGGTAGTCTCAAATCAAGATGCTTCTGGGCGTTGGGGAAAATCAGGTATTATGGACTATCACTGTGGATCAAGGACACTACAACAGGAATGGTGAAGACTACAGCAAACTGCAGATCATCTTACTTCAGTGAGATGCCAGAAATATAGTCAAATAAGTAGCATTTGCCTTCATTAAAAACAATATTCAGACCCTGAAAGACTAGTCTGTGACTCCCATAGAATGATCAATTCTTGAAGAAATTAACACCAACCAACCAAACAGCAAGAACAAAGCATCAACTAAACAAAACAACTGGTTGAACAAACTAATTCAAATACATTTAACAAAGAGCAGTAGATTGTGTAATGGTTAAATCACTGCACTCCCACATGGCCAACTATGGTTTGAGTCCTAGACCTGGAGGCTTGAAACTCATGCTGAGCGTGTGTATGCATGCCCCCAAATCCTGAAGAGAATGGAGAAGGACTTGTGGCATGGCTCTACCCTCACCTTTCAATGGTGATTTCTTGCTTTCTGTTCCTGTTTCCCTGGCAAGCACACACACCTTAAAGGAAAAATCTTGGGACCAGCAGTTAGCATAATGGCTATGTCGCTGGACTCCCACGTAGTTGACCGCGGTTCGAGTCCCGGACCCGGTGGCTTAAACTCACACTGGTCATGTGTGCGTGCATGCCCAAGGTCCCAAGAGGAGAATGGTGGAGAAGGGATTGCAGCGTGGCCATCACCCGTGGGGGGTGATTTCTTGCTTTGTCGCTTTCTGTCTCTCTCTGTCTCTCTCTGTCTGTCTGGTGAGTGCAAACGCCCTATAGCAAAACCCTCTCCAAAAAAAAAAAAAAAAAAGAAAAAAGAAATTTCTCTTAAAAAAAAAGAGAAACAAACAAATACATTTAACAAAGAATTAATGAGTCTACATGCATGCATGCAGCTGCTGGGGCTTATCTGTTGTGCAATCTAAACTATAAGAGGAAATCCCCCTCCTTTGCTAAATACACATCAAGAATGGAGTCAAATATTTCAGTTTGGCATAGTAGGGGAGGATTCATAGAGTAGAGAACATGTCAGTTATGATTTCAGATATGGATATGACCTGGATAAGAGAAAAAAGATATGAAGAAGCAGTTCTAATGCATTGGATGAATAGAAGAAAAGCTTCATGGTTTTTCCAAGGAAAAGTTATCAGTTCCATTCTTGGGCCAATGGTGACATCAAAAGACCATAATATCAAGTGAAGACCTTTGTTGTCAACATCTTAATGAGCTAAGGAATATGAACTTCATTATCTAGCAGGTGGTTGCCAACTCAAATACCCACAAGGGCCAGCAGGTAACCTAAAAAGAAAAATGGTTTTGGAGAGGAGGGTGACTGTATCCAGATAAAAAACAGACTCTGTTTTGGGGGTCTTTGCTACATAGCAATGCAGTGCCACCATTGCCTACAAGAAGTTTAAAATCTGGGTTTATATTTGCAAGTTGGGATTTTTAAATGTTGGCAGCAAATTCACATTAAAAAAGAAAAATTTGAATCAGAGATCATTTGGAAATCCATATGTAAAATAAACTCAGAGCTGCTGGTTAATAGGGGTCGGGGTTTTCAGGTCTTAGTCACTGACTTTATAGCTTCCCCTGCTTGAATGGGTCTAACATCTTAGAGCTTAGTACTGATCCTGGTATTAGGAAGCCATTGAAAATATAATAAATTTATATCTATTTAAATTACAAATATGCTGGACTCCCACATGGCTGACATAGTCCTGGACATAGTGCCTTGCTTTCTCATTTTCCCTTTCTCTCATCTCTCTCTCTCTGGTCAAATTAAATAATAATAATGAATAAAATAAAAATACAATAATTCATTAATAAATAAATAAATTACAAATATGTAAAGTGTACATATGGACAAGAAGTATAAAAGAAAAATAGTATTTGAGGATAAAAAGATAACTTTTAAAATGCTATATTTCAAAATAAAAAAGAAAAAGTTATATTTACAATGTAAATTTTTTAATTATGAAAGCATTGATTGAAAAAAAAACTTTTAGAGCTCTGTGACTTTGTCAACAATAGAAATCCCAGATATTTTCATACTATTGGAATGTAGATGTTTCAAAATAGCAATTAAGCTTATCACCACAAACGCATGGAAATCACAGGAGTTAGCATACCAGCTGTCGTATCCCATCGGATCTTTGTGTTGGATCTGTAATGCATTAATAAAGAAACATATATTATTGTATCACTTTTTTTTCTTTATTCATGATAGAAATGAGAGAGAAGACCACCCTCCATAGAGTAGTCACTTTGTGATCTCCTTCCTCTCATGTTCTAGCCCATTAGATCCTGGGCTCTTGAGTATGTGTCTGATGTGTTTCCCACCAACTGGGCTCAGAATTCAAATCGTGGTTGCCAGGCAGAATCCAGCATCCTCTGACCAGTGCATTCTCACAAATATTGCATGTAACCTGAGAATGTGGTACATTTTTAATGAAATATTTTACTAAAATTAATTCTTTTTAATCCTGTATTTTATTTTACTGTTTAAAAACATAACTTTGGAGGCCAACAAGTGGTGTGGTGGTTAAGATACAGGATTCCCACATGGCCAGCTGTGGTTGGAATCTCAGACCAAACAGCTTGAAAATAATACTGGGTGCATGTACGTGTGTGCCTGAAGTCCCAAGAGGAAAATGGAGGAGAAGGGATTGTGGCGTAGCCATCTGTCTGATGGTGTGTGTGTGTGTGTGTGTGTGTTGATTTCTCTCTCTCTCTCTCTCTCTCTGGTGAGTGCATGTGCCCTATGTCAAAATCCTAAAAACAAAAACAAAAACCCATTACTTTGAGAAGGGATCTGTTGGCTTCACAAGACACTGATGGGTCCATGGTATGAGAAACATTAAGAAGCCAGCTCTGAGCCAGTGTAGTATTAAATAAAAAAGTTACTCGCCTTGGAGATCCAGTTGGACTGGCCATGGTTCTGACCTGGTGACCAAACTCAATTTCAGCTATCCACAGCTCCAAGGCTAATACTCAAGAGACAAGCATTGTTGGGAAAGAAACCAGTGACCTGGGAAAAGAATGAACTAATATTGAAAAATTATTGTCCACATCTCAGACTGGATCAAGAGATTTTTAAACGGGAGAAGAGATAAAGGAAGTGGGAAGGAGAGTCTATGTGTTCTTCTGGACAAATCAATCACTTCCTTGGTCATATGAATATTCATTGGCTCCAAAGTTGATATTCATAATTGTGGTCATCCTGCCCTGAAGGTCAGCATGTTCCTGTCCTTCATTTTCTTAGATACATCTACTCTCTGGCTGGGGTTTCTGGGTTCAGTTCCTGTGAAAACTCAGCAAAGCTATGCCTAGGGTTTCTGTAACAAGTTAAAGTATAAAGCAGTCAGGTAGCAAAAGGGCTACTTAATAAGGAGTGGCTTTGGTTCCTTCTTGTAGCTCAGGTGCAGGGATAGTAGAACTGTTTCTCTTTCTGAAGTTTTCTTGACTGGCACAAAAATGAACTACTTTTCCAATCCAAGTTTCCTATGACTTATAGAAATTCAAGAAGAGCTGGAGTCATTCATTGCTCTAAAACAGAATACAAATTAAACTTACCAAGTTGAAGTTAAAAAAAAAATTAATGCAAATATGTAGAAACAGAATAGAAAGGAACTGGCACCATGTTGCCGTGTGACTTAGAGAAAATATCTTCTGAGCCTTTTTTTTTTTAACCTTAGTGGTGACGAAAGGACAAAGTTTCCATCTCCTAGGGAAATGCACTGGCTGTGACCAAATTAGATCTGAATTTGCTATTATTTAAATGCGGTTTCTTGTATTTATTAAAATGAAGTGACTGTCATATTAAAATTGAAAACGAGCAGTTGCACATGCAAATTATTTCTAAAGTTCAACTGCTGCTAAATGAGACGTGGTGCTCCTAAACTTAGAAATGCTTAACATAAATTATGACCTAATTAACATTTGCATGGTAATCCGGACTTCCTACAGCTTATTCTGCTAATTAACACATGACAAATGAGCACACATTAATATTTTATTGTAATATAACTTGTCCAAGAAAGCTTCTTAGCTTCCCAGAAAACATTTTGTATTTTGTGTATTTTTTTGTGCCATTTTCTGCCTGAGAAGTATCTTATTGTGGTTTATGCCGTTATATAATTTTAATGATAAAATTGTCTCATGTCGTAAATTTAATAAGATCAACAAAGACGCAAGCTCTAGGAGTCTCTTTTTTCTTCATTTAAATTATTTTCCTTAGTCTTTCAGAGAACTATCTGCATTTTTGAGAAAAAAGAGAAAAAAGAAATTGCCTTGATGTGTGCATCTAATGGCTATAGGGTTGTTTCTTAGAGCTATTACTTCGTAGGTAAATTCAGACCTATTGAAGAAAGCAAAGTTGTGGATAAGGCTTTGGGTTCTGAACATTGCAGGTAGTTTCCTGTTGCTTAAATATTAAATTAATCTGGGTCCTCTCTTATCCAAATTATAGCTGCCTTCAAATTAGTGAGGAAGTTCAGAATACTTCCATCTCTAACTGGGACAGAACATCTATGAATGTCCATTGTAACTTTGATACTTATTGAGTTGCAGTTTTTCAGATTGGATTTGGTTTTTTAGTATTGGGTTGTTGGGAAAGTCATGATGCATTTTTGGATAGGAAAACATGTCATGACTTTCCTGACAACCTAATATATTGTAGGGTGTTCTGTTTTATTTTACTTAAATTGAGACTTTTCAATGATGATTGCAGAATGCATTTTTATCTGATCACATAAATTTGAGTCTCTGATGTTTGAGCTTGGGGATATTTTCTCAACTAGAATGACAGCAATGTACTGTGATGAGCAGCGTGTTGGGTGTTTGATGTATACATCACAAGGGCATTTAACGAGTGATTGAGAGGGTCTTAGTGTCTTGCCCTCTATGTTTAAAGATACCATTCAGGTCATTGAGCAAACTCGACTGCCTAATGCTTAGAGCTCATTCACGGACTTTCAAACCTGTTATTCTCAACTCCTTTCTCACAAGGAAGCGAGTGAGTACAGACATATATGGGTGTTGCATTTATGTTTTATACACACACACACACACACACACATACACACACACCTCATATAGATGTACATGTATGTCTATATATATAGACATACACATACATACCTCTATTTAACTCTGTCTCTTGATGTGTATTGGCCAAAAAGTAGAAGTAACCACAATGTCCATCAACAGGTGAATGGAAAAACATCCTATGGTGTACCCATACAATGAGACACTACTCAGTAATAAAAAATGAACTGTTAATACAAATAATATAGTCAATACATCTCAAATTAATTGTGTCAGATGAAAATGTGTACACACTATGTACATTCATTTATATAAACTTCTAGAAAATGCTAATGAAAATGATAAAAAGCAGATCAGTTGTTATGTGGAATGGGATTGCACAGAAGTATCATAAAGGGGCAGGAAGAAATTATCTTGATAGTGGTGATAGTTTCACAAGTACATACATATGTCAAAACTTATCAAAGTATACACTAAGAATTTACATTTTATCACTTATCAATAAAGCTGTATGTATATGCACATTTGTGTGTATGTGTAAATGCACTTCCTTTTTGCCAACAACAAAAAAACTAATTAACTCCATTAGAATAGAGAATTTTATCTTTGGCCCATTGCTATGTTCCTAGCTTCTAGAATCATGTCTGGCACATAGTAGGTGCTTAATTAACATTTATTTAAGGAATAAATTAGTTTAAGAATGAATATAGATGGCTTTGGAAAATGTAAGAAATAAACCCAGGTTGCAAAGAACTGAGCAGCTCCTGGTAGCTCAGAATAACCAGGTAGAGGGAAAATCCAACTGTAGGGTAAAAACCAAGAAATTAGCTAAATATTTCATGAGGGGAGCCTACTGCATTGTATTTATTTCTAATTTTCATTGTATTTATTTCTAATTGTGGTAAAATTATAAAAAGGCATCAAGAGGGACTAGTCAACTGAAGCAGCATAACCCGTGACTAAGATCCAGTGGGTTCAGGGCAGAGAAGAAGATAAACTACCAGAGGAAGAACTAGAGAAAGAAAACTGGGGTGTTTACCAGCTGATGCCTCTAGATCTCTGTCAGTGTGGAGGAGTAACATATTTCCATGAGACACAGAAGTTTTAAAAGGCACTTTAATAAAAATAGTTAAGTCTACAAAGTCTTTGACATGGTACCAAGCATGATGACCAGCTCTACATGAAAGAACTGGTAAATTTCTGGGTTGGAATTGATTTAGGGCTATTGACCTAGAGCCATGTAGTAGAACCTATTAATAATTATCTCTGTGATACTGGCCAGGATTCAAGATTAAAGGTCAACAACGAGATTATTTTTCCTCAGATTAACCCCAAATCTAACTCCTTTGTGATATCTATACTTTGGTCCTTGTTTTGGATTCTGTAGCCATCCTAAATATGTGTAAGAATCAAAATTCTTATGATTTTCCTAATTTTCTCCAGGTGAAACATCCCCATTGCTTCATCTGTTCTTAACATACAGTCATAATCTTTCATCAGTTTTCCTGTTACCCACTCCATCAGCATTTTACCATTTGTCATGAGAAATTAACTTTTAATTAAGTTTCATATTTTCCTTCCTTTAAGACAAGGGACTCCAAGAGAGCAAGGAAAGTGGCCATCATGTTCATTGTTATTGACAGCATTTACAAAAGTATCTTGCATTGGACGGATGCTCAGAAAATATTAATATTTGCCAAAAGAATGAATTAATGAGTTGGTTACTATTGTCTTAACACAAAACTGAACCCAATTCTCTAGATACATACTATATTTTGGAAAATGCTAATAGCCTTTGTTTGGGCAGCTCTCTTTCTGTCAATGTAGCCTAAGTGCTTGTTTATTTTTCACATCACATTTTCAAATTTTTGCCAACCTCTCTACTTGCCATTGGGCATTTATTGCCACTTTCCATCTTAGAATTGAAGACAATTTAAATGCCCAAATATCATTTTAGTGGCTACTCTGCGCTATTTTTCTTGCCTATGTCTCATGTAGCTGAACTTGGATACTAAAGTACATGATTTTAGAGATAATAGAAGCACTTAGTTTTAGAAACTAACACAGTGCCTGGTACATGCAAACACTTACCATTCACTTGTGGAGGGAATGGTTTTACAAAATTGTTCTTTTCCCTGTGTGTTGATATTGCATGTTTGCATTTGCCTTGCTTTTAATTGTAAATTGCTAATGATTATGCCCATATATAGCCAACCCATTTCCTTCCTCCCTCAATCTCTTCTTACTTACTTGCTTCCCACTGCTTCCCTTTGAACAATCATTTATTGAATACCTGTTTTGTGTTTGATAGAATATAAAGTTGAGTATGACATTATCCCTGATGTTCAGGAATGGCAGAAAGACAGATGCATAAATAATTGTAATGTAATTAGGAACAATAATTCTTCAAACAAAGAACTATAAAATTTTTAAACTGTACCAGCAGATGGCATCTGGAGGTTAAGTCAGTTGGATTCCACATGACTGACTATGCAATTCAAGTCCTGGACTCAACAGCTTGAAAAATAAGCCAGGTGCATGTGCATGCACACCCAAAATCCCAAGAGGAAAATGGAGGAATAAGAGTTTTCAGTGTGGCCATCCCTTCTGGAATGTGCTTTCTCAATTTCCTTCTCTTTCTTTCTGTCTCTGTCTCTGGTAAGCTATCTGGCAAAAGGAAAAAAAGAAAAGCTTAAACAAAACTGAATATAGGCATGTTTACACTTTTATGACTTCTGTCACACTCCTGTTGCTTCTTTTGATATTTGCCATCCTTGCAATACTGAGTGTAGTTGCAATGCTTTGAATAACTGAAAAAAAAAAAAAAAGAATCCTTGCCTATCAGCTGGCTTTGAGCACTAGTGACTAAAGATTAGGGACTAATGCACATTAGACAATAACTAGCACACCCAAAATCCCAAGAGGAAAATGGAGGAATAAGAGTTTTCAGTGTGGCCATCCCTTCTGGAATGTGCTTTCTCAATTTCCTTCTCTTTCTTTCTGTCTCTGTCTCTGGTAAGCTATCTGGCAAAAGGAAAAAAAGAAAAGCTTAAACAAAACTGAATATAGGCATGTTTACACTTTTATGACTTCTGTCACACTCCTGTTGCTTCTTTTGATATTTGCCATCCTTGCAATACTGAGTGTAGTTGCAATGCTTTGAATAACTGAAAAAAAAAAAAAAAGAATCCTTGCCTATCAGAGGGCTTTGAGCACTAGTGACTAAAGATTAGGGACTAATGCACATTAGACAATAACTACCAATGCAAGGAAAGTTTCAGATTGACTGCTAGGGAATAGGTACAGTAGTTAATCTGTCTCAATAAGGGGTGCATATAAAAGAAGAAACACAACTAGGATTAAGATTTTGAAGTTATAGAATTCTGTGTTCAAGAGATCATTTTGTCTGTCAAGAACTTTAATGCACTCTGGATGGGTTTAATGTTCCTGTAGCCCTTCTTTTCCAGAGTCAGACATTTATTTCTAGCTCAGACAGATTCCTCTTATATATATATTAGCTGGTTATTTCTGCTGTTCTGAGGCTTGAGACTTCATAGTATGACTGTGCTGATGGCTCTAAGCTTTTAAATCTTTAATCACCCTAATTCCTGTTCTTGGGGTCATGTTACTTAAGTAGGCGCCACTCTTCTCAGGATTAGAACTGCTAAAATAAAAACATATCTGTGTCTTTTCTTCCCCTGTGGTTTACCTAAAACAAACCCCAAAGAACATGGGACTGGAAGCCACAAACTTCTTACTTCCTCCAAAATTATCCTTCATCACATCAAAAAAGGATCTCATATGTTAGGGTTATAGTAGCGTGATTTGCTGTCTCTCTTTTTTCTACCTTCTTTCTTAGTGAACAGAAACTTTGTTAGATGTTTTTATTTCTCTCTTTCTCTCTCTCTTTTGTTGAAGGGTGCATGTGCTCACCAGAGAGAGAGAGAGACAGACAGAGAGAGTGAGAGAGAGGCAGGGAGAGGGGCAAAAATACCCACATACCCAATGAAGGACCCACTAAAGGAGAGTGGTTGTGCTGCAGTTCCTCCTTCATTTCTCCATCCTGTTAGGGTTTTGGGCACACATGTACATGTGACTGGTGTGTTTTTTCAAGCCACTGAGACTGGGATTTGAAACATGATCCACCATGTGGGATCCAGCTCCCTTTAGCCAATATGTTACAGGGCTGACCCTCTCTTTCTTTTTATCAAACAGTAAAGTCATAGCAATAATTTTTGAGCCATTACTGTGTGGAAAGTTATAGACTAAGTACCTTACATGCATTATCTGATTTAACCTTCCATATTGTTACACATAAGGATCTATTTCAGCATTGTCAATGATGCAGATTTATGTGCTTTGTCCTTGAAGATCTTTACTCAGTACGCCAGAGTGAGAAACAGAACTCTAATTTTTGAATGGTCTTAAGAAAGAGGGTAATTTGAACTGTGTAATTTTTAAGACATACACACTGGAATATTTTCTTTTATTTTTATAAATTTTATTTAGTCAGGGTGAGAGATAGAGAGTGGGACAGAGAGAGAGCACCTCCTACAGGGTTTCAACACTGCAGTCTACTCCCAGCTTCAGCCTGTTCAGATCATGGACATACCTGTGCTCAGCATCCTCATGGAGGTCTCCGAATGCAAACTGGGAGCTTTCCCATTGGATCAGCTTTGCAGAGGGTTGTATATTTCTGCTGAGTCATCATTTAGCCTCCTACTTCCCACACACTCACATACTTACCTGAATATTCTTTTTCTTTTTTTTTGTTTTTCCACTATAGGCCTGTGTGCTTGTTAGAGAGAGAGAAGAAAGCTAGAATCACCCCCCCCCTATGGCCTTGTGTTGCTAGATCATAATGTATAAGAAATAGGTCGAGGACAGGTCATCAAAAGTCCTGCAGTTATAGCAAAAACCTCTCAAAAAAAAAAAAAAAAAAAGAACCAGGTTTCTCTTTTGGGATGAATGAATTGTCATGTATGTCACCAAGATAAAATAGAAGGGAGCTTTACAGATTTAGTGTTATGGAATATCCCCAGAGAGTTGTGTACAGACCATTGCCCATATAGGTCTAGAGTTTAGGAATTCGTTTGTCTGAAGTTTGGCACCCATGACCTAGTCTATGAGAAAACTCTGGTCAGCTGAAAAGAACACTGCAAATTTAAGACACTCAAAGTAATGTTATTCTGTTTTATCAGTTTTCAACATTAATTAGTTCAATTTATAATATAAAGATCTCCAGTGAAGTTTTTCTAAAAAGAAACAATATACTCTTCCCTCAGCTCATTAGAAGGGTTTTGAAGAAAAAAATATATGCAATGACATGCATTTAAATTCCGGGTTTCCAAAGGAAATTTCAGACAGGCCATCCTCATTCTTGATTAATTAAAAAATAAGTGGCTAAACCAGCAGAAGATGCATACTTGGGGCAGGCTTTTCTATTTGTTGTGGGCTTTTTGGAGGATTACTTACAGCTATGGCTTTATAAGAAGACATTTTTATAGATTTAGAGAATTTAGAGTTAAAAGCAATCTGATGTTTTATTATATTATATTATGTGAGGAAAAAAAGAGGCTTCCAAAGCTGGGTGATTTTCTAGGGTTCTCCTCAGACACATGCAGAACTGGTAGGCAGCCAGGTCCATTGGATTGGGGCAGTGGGCTTCTCCAATGCTCTTTGCTGGCACTCATTTTCATCATTAAAAAAGAAAAAATCCCTTTACTTCTCAATTCTTTTTCTTTCCGTTTTACCTTGCAGCTGATGAAAACAAAAATACGAAAAAGATAGCACTACCACAGTGGCCATGTTTTCTTGGAAAGCTCTTCTAAGCATCAAAATATAGCTTACTAGTTTTAAGCCATCCAGTAAGGTTTGGTTAGAGCATTCTGTTGGGGATTGAAATGTTTTCACATATAAAAAACAAGTGTCAGGACCAGCAGATGGTGGAATGGTTACATCACTAGACTCCCACATAGTTGACTACAGTTCAAGACCTGGAACCAGTAGCTTAAAAATATATACAAACAAACAAACAAAAAAACTCATGCTGGGTGCATGAGCTTGTGTGCCCAAAATCCCGAGAGGAGATTGGAGGAGAAGGGATTGTGGCATGGCCATCCCCCCTGCAGGGTGATTTCTCCCTTTCTGTTTCTCTGTCTCTGAAGAGTGCACGTGCCCTATAGCAAAAATCTTTCTGAGAAAACAAACAGATGTCATGGTTCCAGCTTCATGGTCTGGTAGTTAAGGCAGTCAGAACCCACATGGTCAAACTCTTGGTTCTAGTCCCAGATCCAGTGACTTGAGATGCACACACAGGGTGCACATATATATATGTGCAAAAAATCCTGACAGGATGGAGAAATGGAAGAGAAGGGATTGTGACATGACCATTCTTCATGGAGGTACTTTCTCCTTTTCGCTCTGTCTCTTTGTCTATTTTTTTTCTTTCTTTCTAAGTGTGTATTAGCTCGAGTAGTGATCATAGGAGACATGGTAGTAGCAACAGATATGACATTGGTAGTTCCAGACATGGCAGTAGTAGGAGCAGTGGTAGTAAGAGCTATACTACAGTGGTAAGGGTGGAAGTAATAACAATGATGATGGTGATGCATGGGTGGCACATATTTAGTAAGACATTCTTTTTAAAATTTGCTACAGGGCACATGCACTTGCTGGAGAGAGACAAACAAAAGGAGAGAGAGAGGAAGTGAGAAAGCACCCAACACAGGTGATGGCCATGCCACAATCCCTTCTCAACTATCCTTTTGTGATTTGGAGCACATGTGCACATGTGGCCAGCATGTCTCTCAAGCTGCTGGGTCCAGGACTTGAACCACATAGTTGTTTATATGGAGTCTAGACCTTTTAATCACCATACCACTGGCTGGCCCTCATAAATACTTTCTACATGCTAGACACTAGAGGCTGTACAGAAGTCTAACTGAAAACATTGATGCTCAAGTTCAAATTCCTGAGATTGTGTCTCAGTGCAACCACTTCTTACTATGTGACCTTGAGTGAATATGTCAAGTCTCTATTTCCTCATCAATAAAAATAAAGAAAATAAAAATACCTACTTTAAAGGGATATGATGAGATTAAGTATATTTAAAAAAAGCTGATAACCCTAACTCTATAGGGGAGAGCTTATTAATTACTCCCATTTTACATGTTAGAAAAGCAAGACTTAGGGAGGTAAAATAACCTACAAATCTGGTTTATCAGATAGTTGAAATTCAAAACACGTCTATCTGACTACTGAGCTTGTTTCACATCAACTACTTACATTTTCTTTGGATAAGTGCCTTAATACTGACTGAATCTTTGAAATTGCTTCTTGGGCCAGCTGGTAACATGGTAGTTAAGGGAATTGGATCCCACATGGCTGACTGTGTGATTTGAGTCCTGAACACTATAGTTTCAAAAACATGCCAGACATGTGTGTGTGCATGCCCAAAATCCTTGTAAGAGTATGGAGGCGAGGGGATAATGGCATAACTATCCCCCCAGAAAGCGCTTGCTTTCTGTCTCTCTCTCCTCAGAAAGCACACAATAGCCCTATAGCAATTTTTAAAAAATTGTTCCTTATATTTTGAAAAACATATTACTTAGGTTTTTTTGTATTTTCCATCCCAGGATAGTTTTCAACACATGAAGTGTTCTGTTTCTGAGTCCTCTGGAAGCATTGTAAGATGCTTTTGCTGTAAACATTTGTTTCTAGGATCATGGATAATAGCCTTTCCCAGGACACCGACAGCTGATGGAAGGTGTACATTTGGGATTCTAGACTGAAGGCTAGCCAGAGTAGAATCACAGATGAGATCTAGGATCAATGAACACTGCTTTGGGGAGGTTATTTAAAACTGTGAATTTGAAAAAAAATTATATATATATATAATTTATATATTTATATAAAATTATAATTTATATATACACGTGTGTGTGTGTGTGTGTGTGTGTGTGTGTGTGTGTGTATGCAATATTGCACTGAGACTAACCACAGGCGAATCACCCTTTACATGGGCTACTTAGGTATCCTCCATTCTTCTGTATGGGCACACTGATTGCTACCAAGTTAAAATTAGCTGCCTTTTTGTTTTCCCTTGAGCTGGGAACTCTGTGATTCTGACTCTTACTCCTAGGCTAATAGACTAGTAGTCACCTTCAATGAGTTTCCTTCCTCTCTATACTTTTTCCATAAGCTAATTCAAAAACCACCTTGTAGTTGTGATAAGATATTGAAAACTTAATTTGGGTATTAAAATCAACTGCATCAAGAAAGGTCTACTTCAGTGGAATGATAATACATCACTTTCATTTTACACCACTTTAAGTTGCAAGGGGATTGTTAAAAGTAAATGCTGTTTTATTACACATTGTGAAGAAGTAGTAATAAGATGTTGTCTAAAAAAGTTAACCTGTAGCCCTTAGAGTCTCCCAAGTATCTCTCAAATAAAACCGATGTCAATATTACCAATGAGGAACTAAAGATTCATTGTGTTTCATAGAAAAAAAATCCATCCTAATCATCTAAGGAAAAAAAACTACCAGCTGAATTAAATAAACATCATAAAATTGTGAGTTTTTTGTCACTTTTCTCCTGCTATTTAAGCATTCTTAGCGAAAGATGAACAGAAATACTGGTATCTGAACCTGGATGTTTTGACTTCTGGTCTAGTTGTTATCGGGGATGAGAGTTTGATAAAAACAAACAAGCAAACAAACCAAAAAAACACAACTCTAAAGTGGCCACACAAAAGCCTCAACTCATAAGGAGTCTGTCCATTATTTCTACTTCCTAATTAATTTGTCCTTCATTTTTGTTTTTGAAGAAAATTATACAAACCTTAAATATAGGAGGCACTTCAACATGGAGGTTATAAGCCCAAACTTGGCTCTTTGACAGACCTGGGTTCAAATCTTACGCATGACATGGTCTAGCTTTGTGACATCAGATAGGTTATTAATCTCTCAAAGTCTTATTTCCACTCCTGTAAAATGGAGAAATCAATAATACCTGAGTTATTTTGGTTGATAGAGGACTGAAAAAATTCAAATTAGTAAGAACGCATACTTGATTTCATTGCTGTTAATGATGTTTTCCTCTTAATAATGTGTTATGATAATTTATGTCTGCCTGTCCTTCTATAAAGCGAGTTCTTTGAAGGTTGGAACACAGTGCATTCATATATCCTCAGAGACTGATATTTCAGCTATTCTGGAGGTCTCTGAAAATGGTAGGAGTGAGTTGAAGGAATAGGAGCTTCAGACCTATCAAGGCCCAACTTGACATTACCCTTCATGCTGCCATTTGACCTTGAGGAAGTCCCTGGCTCTCCTGGTTAACTCACGTTTTCCTTATATGAGGAGGTATCCTTCCTGCCCTTCAGGGATGCTATAAGAATGTATTTAATTTAATGGCAAATTGTATCTTAATTTCTGAGTGATTAATAATTAATAATGAAGTTCATAGCCTTCTATTTCACTCCTTTCTTTGTAGTTGCAAAATGCTCACCAGCATAGAAGAGCCCAAACGAAAGAGAGTAAGAAGGCCATGACTTACTTCATACACATATTAAATGAAATCATGACTCTAAAATCAGAGGAGGGCTCTACCTGCAAACAAAACATTCTGGGTAGTAAGGAAATTAATTGAGACACTCAATTGCACCAAACCTTAAGTAGTTAAATACTTTTGATGATAATGATCTTGCCTTTGCTTGAATTATCTGGACTTTAAATAGCCTGTTTTCTGTAGATTTGATGTAAAAAAAAAAAAGTCACTTAAAATAAAAGTATATATCAAAAAGACTGGAAAGGAATATTCCAAATAATCATTCTGTGTGAGCAGTGAGATTATAGATGATTTCTTTGTTCTTTCTTATTCTAAGCTTGTTTGAATTTTGGATTTTTAGTGGCATGGAATAGAGTCATTCAGACCAGCACAAGCACATGAATATTTATGGTCAACAGGCTGATGGGCTCTCTTGAGAATCTGTTAACAGACATTGTTACACCATTGAGGCACATGGGAGGTGGAGATGAATAAGATGCAAAGCTGCAGATGTTAGCAGAAGTTCCCTTTGTGCTGATAATTAGTCGTTTCAACTACTTTATTCTTCTTGGCTTTTTCTGCTATGTTTTCTTGCTTCTGGTTCATTATTGACTAGGTGACTTTTAACCTTTGTTTTATGTATTTTTCTCCCCATCAATTTCTGTTTCCTCCTGGTCTCTGCTTCGTAAATTCAGCTCATTTAACCAGTGAATATTGTTGGTACCCTCCCAGCCTCTCCACTACCTCTGGAGCCTTGTACACTATTTTTTTTGGGGGGGCAGGGGAAGCACATTTTCAAATTCAACCATCACTGCAAAGTCTCTTCTTTCTACATTTTCTTATGTAAATTTTAGAGAATCTTAATGACTCAGCTTATTTCTATTACATTTAGGCAGCACTGTTCATCCCAATACACCAAATGGGCTCCTGGCCAGCTAATTGACTGTTTATTTGCAGTCCTGGAGGTGACCAAACACATGATGTGGTAGATACACTACATGTCTGCCTATAGTCACTCCTTAGCTAGGTCTGTGGGTGATAGAGTTGCCCTACTGCAGAAGTTGAGTATGACAGGCACATGTATAGTAATTATGTTATTTTTAAATATATTTAACATCAGAGATGGATTATTAGACGATTTTGTTCACATCTAGTCTTACAAAAGTTCTGCTTATGTATGAATTCATTACATCAATAGCTTTTTGCTGCCTCATTTATATCCTACTATGCCTTTTCTTATGCTATATCTTATATTTCAAAAGCCTGTCCATAAAAACGTCTCTTTTCAGAGTGACTCCAAAATTCAAGTTCCACCTTTAACCTTTAATCTTGTCTCTTTAAAAAAATTATTCCCTATACTGTACATCTATGGGAATTGACATCCATCTTTCTTGTATGTATTTTTATTACAACACTGTTGCATGTGATATAATATCTCTATTACATATTTAAAATTTACAAGAACTGCCATGTTACTCCAAGATTGGAAAAAGGATACTACATAGTTGAGTATGTGTTCAATCAACTCCCTCAAAGTGAGGGTTTTGATACCCTTCTGAAACACTCCTCCCAAATCTCTTTCCACATTTAATTTACCTCTTCATCATAATGCAAACTCCAGATCACAAAAATCCTATTTTGTTATCCTTGTGTCATTAGCATACTGCCTTACACATCATGTGTGCTGTAAATGTGTGTTCAAATAAAATGCTTTGGGGTTACACTGAAGAAATGATAAAATGGGTTTGCATTATCCTTCTCACTTAACCCTGTTTATACTTTCTGAGAGGCAGGCATTGCTATCTTTAGCTTAGGAGAGATAGTAATAAGTCTAAAATCAATAACTAACAAAGAGATTGTATGGTTTAAGAAATCTGAAAATAGGGTCAGCAGATGGAATGGAGGTTATGGTGGCTGGATCTCACATGGCTGACTGCATGGTTTGAATTCTGGACCCAACAGCTTGAAAAACAAATGGGGTGCTTGTGCCTGCATGCCCAAAATCCCTGAGAAGAATGGAGGAGAGAAACTTTGTCGTGTGACCATCCCCCTTGAGGGGTGCCTTTCTGTCTTCCTCTTTCTCTGTCTCTGTCTCCAGCAAACATGCACTTCCTATAGCAAAAATTAAAGCAGAAAGAAATAAATTTGGGGATATTTAGTTTAAGAAAATTAATAGTTTTCTTTCCAACAGAACTTTTTAGGGCCTTAAGCACCCAATAGGACAATGGTCTGCAGCATTGCCTAACTTACTTGATCATTATTGTATTTTTTGAGGAGTAACTTGTAGTGTTTGTAACATTTTGAGCAGGACTGAGATGAACAGTAGTAGATCATTAGTAGTTGGCAGATCAACCAACAGCATTTCAGCAATTCCCCTGGAGGTTCAGTGTGACTACGATATTAAACATAGTGGAATTTCTCAATAAACTGTCACATATGGCTCTTGATGGTGATCATTGCTCTGAACCCTCATAAGAGAATGACCATCAAGATACTATTTTCTGCGGAGTTTAGTGACTTATATTTGTTTTTAAATTTTAATGGCTGACTGCATGGTTTGAATTCTGGACCCAACAGCTTGAAAAACAAATGGGGTGCTTGTGCCTGCATGCCCAAAATCCCTGAGAAGAATGGAGGAGAGAAACTTTGTCGTGTGACCATCCCCCTTGAGGGGTGCCTTTCTGTCTTCCTCTTTCTCTGTCTCTGTCTCCAGCAAACATGCACTTCCTATAGCAAAAATTAAAGCAGAAAGAAATAAATTTGGGGATATTTAGTTTAAGAAAATTAATAGTTTTCTTTCCAACAGAACTTTTTAGGGCCTTAAGCACCCAATAGGACAATGGTCTGCAGCATTGCCTAACTTACTTGATCATTATTGTATTTTTTGAGGAGTAACTTGTAGTGTTTGTAACATTTTGAGCAGGACTGAGATGAACAGTAGTAGATCATTAGTAGTTGGCAGATCAACCAACAGCATTTCAGCAATTCCCCTGGAGGTTCAGTGTGACTACGATATTAAACATAGTGGAATTTCTCAATAAACTGTCACATATGGCTCTTGATGGTGATCATTGCTCTGAACCCTCATAAGAGAATGACCATCAAGATACTATTTTCTGCGGAGTTTAGTGACTTATATTTGTTTTTAAATTTTATCCATTGCAAATAGTGCACCTACCTATTCCAATCATCCAGGTCTCTAGTATATATTTAAAATTTACAAGAACTACCTAGTTACTCAGAGATTGGAAAAAGGATGCTCCATAGTCGAGTATGTGTTCAACACACTCCCTCAAAGTAAGGGCTTTGATACTCTTCTGAAACACTCTCCCCAAATCTCTTTCCAGACTTAATGCAGTGAAAATGCAGCACAGTCTACAACCGTGCTTGAGCAGGTATGCCCACCGTGGAGAGCTCTTGCCGCAGGTCTTGATTTTTATTGCAAAAGCAGAGCAATAATTCTGCTATTTGAGAAAATCAGCATCTGATGTTTGATGAAATCTACCATTCTCTTTTCTGCCCTGAAGGAATTATCTCTGTTCACAGGAGGCAAAGCCCACTTGTAAATGCTGAAGTGAATGGTCATTAAGCAAGACATCTGGAAGTGGAAGATTACCTGTTGTTCTGATTTGGTTACTGGTCTAGAATGTAAAACACTTAAGGTCTCTTTTCCCAAAGTATTCTAGTGTCGCAGATATTTCCAGGATATATTCTAGGTTATTGAGAACATTGATCATTGTCTTCATCCAGGACAGACTCTGACCAATATCAGGGAATAATAACTATATGTAGGTCCAGGATATGTTCGGAGTTTCTTGAAAATGCAAGTTATTTTCTTGTTGGTCTATCACAATTTGCAGAGGTTCTCATCTTTCTCTTTGTCCTCTGATTTCATTAGCATTGGTTGTGTATTATATATATATATCTGTGGCCAGATGGAAGCATTTCTGTGACTGCTGTGTGTTAAAACAGCATCTCTGGGCCTATGACTGGTGGTTAAGTGAACTGGCGCTCACATGGCTGACTGCACCGCATGGGTCCTGAACTTGATGACTTGAGAAACATGCTAGGTGTGTGTATGTATACATGTGTGCACAAAGTCTCAAAAGGAGGGATAAATGGGGAAGGGACTGCAGTGTGGCTATGTCCCATAGGTGTGGTGTGCTTTCTTGCTCTGTCTTTTTCTCTTTCCC
>NW_006160205.1:2424352-2459308 GCF_000334495.1 Tupaia belangeri chinensis | reverse complement strand
TTCCCTGTCTCTCTTTCTCTCTGTCATGTACATGTGCCTCTGGCAAAATATTTTAAAAAAGCATTCTTACTATTTTCATTTATTCCTCAGTCATAAGGTCAACCAACTCTATAAAAAATTCCAATATAATTTCCCCTTCTGATTTCAAAATTTATATCTGAATTGCTGGCCTATTTTAAAAAAAATAATCTTTATTCTGTAATGAGAATGAAGGAAAGGGAAGATGAGATACCACTAGTTACTTACTTTTAACATAGTCCAAAGAGTGATGACAGCTTCTTGCCAATAGTAATGATTTTGAAGTTGTCAGACTTGTGGCCACATAGTCTATTGTAATATAAACTCATTTTCCCAGACAGTGGTCTAATGGAGAGGTAGTCTTTGATGTTAACAGATAACAAAAGGCTTTAGGTATGTTCTCTTAAATGATTTACAAAAAGAATCTTTCCCCTTGATCAGAACCACTGAGGTTAACATGGGATGTTTGAGCATTATTCTCCTTGCAAGATCATCATTTTATCAAAATGAAAAGGATCTTCAACAAGACACCCCACAAATCCCAAGACAATAATTACATTCTTGGAACTGGAAATCTTGCATGTTTGCAGACATTTTAGAGTTTGGCATTTGTGGCTTTTTGCACACTATGAAATATTTATGCGTTGTTCAAATAACCCTGCTTAGTTACCATTGGATACCTACTGTTGTACGGGAATTGCATTTAGAAAGGAATTGAATCTGATTTGCAAAATCTATAAAGCTTTCATATCCAGATACTTCAGTAGAAATCCTTTTGAGACAATAGTTGAAAGTGCTGGGAAGTAGATATTAATTTGATTTAGAAAGTTTTTTGTTGGTAGTAGTGAAAAAATATGCTCAATAATTTATGTCTCATTTAGAGGACTTGAGGTAGACAGTACAATCTGACTATCTGCCTTAGACATTTTTATTTATTTTTAATTTTTTAAGAAGATTTTTTCTATCGAGCGTGTGTACTCACTGGAGAGACAGAGACAAAAGGTGAGAAATTACCACCCAGGGGAGATGGCCACACCACAATCCCTTCTCCTCCATTCTGCTCTTGGGATTTTAGGCAGGCATGCACACACACCCAGCATGAGTTTTAAGCCACGGGGTCTGGGACTCAAACTATGGTCGACTACATAGGAGTCCAATGACATAACCATTATGCCATCTGCTGGTTCTGGACATTTTAAAAAACAGTAATTGGTGCTAACACAAGTGATCAATTTAATTGATACAAAAACATAAAGAAAATAATTGATTATTTATAAATATCACCTAGAGAAAATATTTCAGAAAATATCCTACCAAGCATTTTATTTTCTGTTTTTCTTTTCTTTCCCTCTCCCTTGTCCTTTTCTCCTTCCTTCCTGTCTTCTACTTGTTTATGTATCCACCCATCCATGTATCCATTGACTCACTCATCATTGTATTCAAAACTTACTGTTATATTAATAAAAACTTTTTACAATCTGCTTTTATAACAAAGCACATTCTGAGTATTGGAGTATTGTTTTGAATTTTTCTATATTGCAAACAGTTGTGTGATAAATAACATTCATTCATTTATCCATTCAATAAATGTTTGTTGAGCTGATGGTATGTGCCTTGATTTGGGGGCTACTACCATGTAAGACACAGTTCATGTTTCCCTCTCTTCATAATAAATAAAGAAACCAAAATAATTTTAATTATGTTTAGAGTACCAAGCTTTATTTTTTTGCTAAGGTAGTCTTTATCATCAGTTAGAAGGTTGATATTGCTGGTTATTATTTCCCAAGGCCATTAAAAGATTTTTACATAAATAACACTAAATGCAGACTTGGAAATAATACTGTGTACTCATGGAACAGCCATACCTTATATTAATTTAACTGAAAAATAATATAGCCCATGTATTATCTGACTGTCGCTAGCACTACAGTGAACTAGTGATGCCAGACAAATACACAGAAGGTTGTTGGAAAAGTCATGATGCATCTTTCCATAGAAAAAACTATGTCATGACTTTTCCATCAACCCAGTATCTTTCCATAGATTCTGCATTCAATATGTGTCAACAACTACATGATCAATCCAGGATTAAAACGGAGGTCAACTACATGGGAGTCCAGCGACATAGCCATTACTCTAACTGCTGGTCCCAGATTCTGCATTTATTGATCATGTAGTTGTTGACACATATTGAATGCAGAATCTATGGAAAGATACTGGGTTGATGGAAAAGTCATGACATAGTTTTTTCTATGGAAAGATGCATCATGACTTTTCCAACAACCTTCTGTGTATTTGTCTGGCATCACTAGTTCACTGTAGTGCTAGCGACAGTCAGATAATACATGGGCTATATTATTTTTCAGTTAAATTAATATAAGGCATGGCTGTTCCTCAGAGTAACCAGGTAAGGGGAAATAATGTGCCATCATGTGTAAAACACTATCCAGGGGGATCAGCAGTTAGCATAATAGCTATGTTGCTGGACTCCCATGTAGTCAACCACGGTTCGAGTCCCAGACCCGGTGGCTTAAACTCACACCGGCGCATGTGCATGTGTGCCCAAGATCCTGAGAGGAGAATGGAGGAAAAAGGATTGGTGCATGGCCAGTGTCCCTGGGAGGTGATTTCTTGCTTTCTGTCTCTTTGTCTCTCTGTCTTTCTGGCGCACACATGTGCCCTAGAGCAAAACCCACAAAAAAAAACAAAAACAAAAACCAAACAAAAAAACCCAACCAAATACTATCTAGGAACCAAAAAGCCTCAATATGAAACTGAGTTCAATTACTCATTAGTTACTTGATCATTGGAGACCATCATATATTCCTTAGCTTTAAGTTTCCTGCTCCATAAAATGAGAACATATTGTTAGACAGTTTCTTAGTTTCCATCATCTAGCAATATTGAACCTGTGCTTTTTTTTCATTGTTTCTGCTAGTAATCAATTCTGATGGTGAAGAACTTTATTATGAATACTGATTTCATCTATCAATGCTAGGCTAAGAAATAGGGATGACAAAACAATAAATACCATGAGGACTTTGAGCCAAGACTGATTTGATATTTACAAAATTATTTTCACTGTGTGTTTGAATACATTAGAAAAGTCAAAAGGGGAAGTAGAAAGAACAGTTGGAAGGTTATTACAGCTGGTGAGAGATTACGGTAGTGTCACTGGAGATGGTGAAAACAGTTCTGTCTCTGTTCGAAGATAAAGCTGATGGGATATGGTAATAGGTAGCTTACAGGGTGATGGGGAAGACGGCATTCATAATTACTCTGCAGTTTTTGTCTTGAGTAACTGGATAGATTGTGACTGCCATTCACTAAGGTGGAGGGTACTGAGCTTTTCACAGAAGTGTGTAAAGGTTGTCATGGAGATGGGAGGGCAGGTCTTCAACACTGGTTCTTCATATGCTCAGTCTGACATATCTACTAGACATATGGCTGGAGATGTTTGAGTGTAGAGTTAGGCATGTAAGTCTGAAGCTCAAGAGAAATGTCAGAGATGACAATTTAAGTTTGGGAATTATCAGCACTGGCTAAGTAAATTAATCAAGGCAATTAATCTTTCTCTGCTTTGATTGATTCATGTATAAGATGGAGGTAATGCTTTTTGTGAAAGTTAAATTGGATAATGTAAGGTTTAATAGTTTTTCAGCATACTGCTTATTATATTGCAAGTAGATAATAAACATTAACTTATCCCTTTTATTATGATAAAGAATGAAAAGAGGGAAGTGAGGGATTGGTGATTAATTAGTAGTTTCACATAAACACTACTAAAAATCAGTTCAGGGTTGGCTCTGTAGTCTAGTGTTTAAGGGAGCCAGCTCCCACATGACTGAACATGGTTTGAATTTTGGCCCTAGTGGCTTGAAAAACATACCGAGCATGTGTGCATGTCTGAAATCCTGACAGTATAGAAAAATGGAAGGGAAGGGATGGTGACATGACCAAGCCTCCTTGGGAGGTGCTTCCTCCCTATCTTTCTCTCTTTGTGTTTCTCTTTCTCTGGTGAGTGCATGTGCCCTCTGGCAATTAAAAAAAAAACCCACAAACTCAATTCAAAGGCTTGGTCCATCTCAGAGAAGACAGAAAAAGTATGTTCATCTGACTGTGTATGATATAGAGGGTTACAGGAGAAAACTAAATTTTACTCATATAGGAGGTTAGATACATATGGGTTTTAAATTACACCTGCCAGGAAAACTGGAGGCATGAATCCCAGGGTCCACATTACCATGGTTAACTGTGCCAGCGCTAATCTTTGTGGCTGAAGTGTAGTCCTGACCCCCCTTCCCTAGATAGAAATGTTAACTAGAAAAGGCCTTTGTAGTCCTTGAGGTGCTCAGAGAAAATCCTTTAAATAATTCAGCCAACTGTATTTACATGGCCCCTTGATGTCTGAGTGAGGCCTTGTTAGGAATAAAGGATAAAATATTAAAGAGAGAAATATAAACAATCCTGGCTTGAATTACAATTTTTAGTTGTTGTTTTTTTTTTTTAAGCATTCATTACTCACAGAAGCTATTATATTGTGTGTGTGATCTCTGAAAATGAAATTGGCTGGCTGACCTCCTAAGAGCCCCTCTAAACACTAAGTGAATATTTCACTATAATGACTGAGGCTGTGCAGTTGAGGTTAGCAGCTGAAGTCCTTCTCCTCATTCATTCACTCACCAAAGCTATGAAGAGAAATGGATATGAGCCATTCATCCTAACAGCTGAAAATTCCAGTGTTTTTGGAGTTGGGATGGCTGAGGTGGTATAAGGTGAGTTTTCTCTCTATTTCACTGAAAAAAATAATCTTCACAGGATGTATGTTTCTGGTTTTAAGAATTAAAAATTTATTTTGAGATACTTGTAGATGCACTTGCAATGGTAAGAAATACTACAGAATGGCTCAATGTACCCTCTACCCAATTTCTTCCAATGGTAGCATCTTGCGAAGCTACAGTATAATTGCAACCAGGATACTGACAGTTCACTTTTGTTTTACGATTTGGTGTGATTCAAGTTAATGTAAGGTTTGAAACCTTACACAGTTCTAAGAATATGTGAAGACATTAGAGCTGATTCTGTTTTCCCAGTGTTGTGCCCATGCTGTTCCCTTCCAGCTGTGACCCTATGGGTCTGGGTAGGGCTCCGAATGTTCTCTGGCAATGCTGTGTACCTCTCCTTTGGAACACTCAGCTCACTAGTAATTCCTTGTTCAATGTCAGCTTCCTTTTGTACCTATAACCCCATAGGGCAAAACTTAGATATGTTATTCACTACAGTTTCTATGGCATCTGGCAAAATATCTGGCACCTGGAGAGGCTGAATAACTTTTATGTCGGTAAGAGAATCATTTAATCTGCCCAGCTGAGATAAGCACATTTTCAAGAGACAGGTCAGAGAAAACCAGGATGTTAGTGGTGATGCTACTGAAAATCAATGTCAGTAAGACCTTTGCTTTTCTGAGCCCAAATCTGTCCTCTTCAGAAAGATTCCCATTCACAAATGTGTATGTATATATATATATATATATATTCACAAATGTGTGTGTGTATTCATACATACATGTACTTATTCAGAAACATGGGAAAAACATTATTTTTCAAAACAATCTGGGTGAAATGTCAATCATTCAACCATCCAAACATCTTCAAATTAAGTCTGAAAAAGTAATCTATTCTAGAATAGCTTTCTTGATGAAGAACAGTTTTTTTTGTTTTGTTTTTGTACTCAGATGCTGTTCTAATCAACTGGACAATCTTAGCTGAATGATTTTTTTCCTATAAGATGACAATGTAAGTTAATGCTTCCCTAAACCTTCTTTGTGATCACCCAAGACACCTACAGACTTCTCTCCAGGGGATAATGAGGCACTGGTAATAGGGCAATTTAAGTAGCTTGGCAGGTTATCTGAACAAATAGTCTAATAAAGAAGTATACCCTTACGGCTAACTCTGAAAACATATGGTGTATCGTAAGAACAAGATGTTTATTAATTTATTTATTTTTCATCAGATAGTTTGCTTTTTGGAATCTGGAATAACTGACTGACCTTCTGTGCATTCTCACTTCTCCTGTGGTCTAAGCCATAAGATTAAACTTAATTTTCAGTGTCTAATTTGAGACCTTCCAAGACTCCTCAGTCTGCTGCACGCTTTGTTCCTCTGGCACCAAGTGGCTCTTTAAGATGAAAGGATAAGAGAAACACACATGGTGTCTGTCTTTATTGAGCTTATTTTCTCTCTAGCTCTCTCTCTCTATGTGTGTATGTGTGCGTTTATATATATACACACATGTATATACACACACACATATATAAAATATATTTATATATATTATATGTATGTATATATTTTTTGCACAGGGCACACATGCTTACCAGAGAGATAGACTTAGAGAGAGAAAATGAGAAATCACACCCCCTCCCCAGGGAGGAGGGTCACACTGCAATCTGTCTCCTCCATTTTCTTCTCAGGATTTTGGGCATGCACGCACATATGCCTAGCATAATTTTCAAGGCTGCTGGGCCTGGGACTCCAACTGTGAAGTTGGCCATGTGGGATCCAATGCCTTAACCACCACACCACCTGCTGGATCAAGTTTATTTTCTAAATAGAAGAAATAAATATTAAGGAACCAGACCAGTGAATGAAATACTTACCAATTTTGATAAGCTATTGATACTACAAATGGGTGAATGAGTGGAGAACTAAGAATGAGAGGAGCAGCCCTGAGAGGTGGCAGCCAGCCTTGTACCCTCAGCCTGGTGTGCTGCTGAATATGAATCATTTCACAGAACATTGACATCAGGCGAGGCCACTCTGTGACTGTGATGAGTGAAGACAATGACTGTGATAATTTCTGAACACAGATGAAAACATGAGCATTGTCCAAACATCAAAAATGACCAAATATTCTCCATTAATAGTTAATGTGGGTGACTGCTGCTTCTTTTCCAATCAGTTTTAGCATGGTGTTAGGTTCTCATCTCCTAGGTGTAAATTATTAAAAAGCCCAATCATAAAATTATTCTAACTTCCTGACAGCATGCAGTACACAGTAAAGTCTTTTTTCTTGAGCTATATCTCCCAGTCGCCTAACAGAAGCCCAAAGCCTATAATTAGCCCTTTCTTATACTCAGCCTATTTACCATAGGCTCCCTTAGTGGGAATTCTTCCTCATATCCCCAAAGCAGTAAACCCAACATGGTTCAAGTCAAGGTGTGTTACTGCTAGTATTCAGCTTGAGGGTACCGATGAATAAAACCCAGATCTTTTTTCCAATACCTAATCAATCTTTTAAGCTTATTTATTCCTCATGAGAGAGAAAAGTAGACAGACATAATGACAGAGCTAGGTACCCATAACAGGGTCTTCACAGCACAAACCATCCCAATCTTAGCTAGCCTATATCACAGTTGTAAGTACTTATGCCTGGCATGTACAGGAAGACCCTGGGACCTGAACATGAGATCTCCCCATGCAGGTACAGGTGTGTTACTGCTGCACCACCATCTGACCCCTGATACCTAGTGATTTTACGGCTGATTGAATGGCTAATTCAAGATTTGGAAGAAAACTTGCTAAAATGTAAACACACCAAGACAAAAGAAACTTAGAATAGTAACTTGCAACAAAGAAAAAGTCAGAAAGGTCTAGAAGCCTAAGTGGTACTCAGAGAGAAGGGTTTTGAGAAGACGGAGATTAGCATATGCTTGAGAAGAGGACTTCTTAAAAAGAAGCTGTGAAGAATGGAGCCCAGCTTGGGGGAGCGATTTCAACTTACTCAGAGAAGAATTTTAGCCCAATGAGAATCCCTTGTGACAAATGGGCAAGAAAGAAGGAAGGAAATTGAGCTGTGTTCTGCCAGTAAATTCTTCCTTTCATCTCAGGTAAATCTTTCATGGGGCTTATTAAGCAATTTTTCTCAAAGAGTTTATAGGTACATCAACAGGCAAAAGAACACTTCTTCCTTCCAACAAACTGCTCTCAGAAGTCATAAACAGAAACTCTTAATGTCTGGATACCTACCAGAATAGCAATTGTACTCTCCAAATGTGCCAAAATAAAATCAGCTGGCTCCATGTACATACAGAATAAGGCAGGATAAATCAAGCAGCTGAGTCAGTAGCCCTTTAATACAGGGGTCAAGATTTACACACTACAACTCAGTGAGCTTTATTGTCTCTAGCAGAACAAGGTAGGCTGGAAAAATCTTAATTTTAAGTATTCTCTTCTATTCTATTATCTTATTTAAAGAATTATTTATTTAATATTATTATTTTTAGTATTACTATTACTATTATTATTATTATTATTTGATTCACCAGAGAGAGACAGGGAACATGAGAAAGCAAACCACCAAGTCCAGGACTCGAACCACAGTCGGCCATGTGGGAGTCCAACACCTTAACTGCCATGCCATTTGCTGGCCCCTTCCTTGCTAGTTTTAAACTATCTCTTTACAATTAGCTCCATTTCAGGGCCAACAGATGGTGTAGCAGTTACATTGCTGGATTCCCTCATGGCTGGCACAGTTCGAGTCCTGGACCCAGTAATGTGAAAATCATGCCAGGTGCATGGTTTCCCTAAGATCCCAGGGGAAAATGGAGGAGAAGGGATTGTGGCATGGTCATCCCCTTTGGGGGGTGATTTATTACTTTCCTTCTCATTGTCTCTCTCTCTCTTCAGCGAGCTCACATGCCCTAAGTCAAAAACCTCTTGAAAGAAAATTTGCTTCACTTCTTGTGAATAAATATTCAGACAAATTAATCGTTGAAATTCACGTTCATGTATGCTTATTTCCTATCAAGAGTTTTTCCTGTCTTTCCTCAGGATCCAAGACGGTGTTAAATGTAGGGGGAAAAAAAAGTTTCATATACTCATGGTGATGGAGGAAGGAAAGTAGATAGGAATGGACAGGTAGACAATTGCCTGGTTCTGATTGGCCACCATTAAGATCATTCTTGTCCAGCCTGGTCACTGAGCATCTTTCTGCATATATCCCTCAAATTCACAGCTGAGGAGCCTATTCTTACCACAGTGGCTCTCCTTTCCACTTCCCCTTTCCCATGGTATCATTTGTCCTCATTTGGCTCCTGCTGACTGGAGAGCCTCTTTGATTTTATCCATGATGATGATATTGAACTGATGTTCACCCCAGCTGTGAGGAAGACCTTGTCCACTGTCTTACATGTCTTGGCACACCATGAAGCACTGTGGTGAGACCTAGGGAGGAGGTCGGTTTCATGAAATTGCTTTCTATCTAACTATGCCATGTGGCCACTTGTATTCTTCTGTCAGAAGGATGTGCACTCATAGTAACATCCTCCGAGTTATAGGTAGAAATCTGTTTATGGTACCTTACATCAATATGGCCAGTGCTTTTATTAATGTACTGGAGGAGGATTGGTCCCCAAAGGTGATGAGGATTGATGAAAAATAAGGACCCAAGTTTCTGACCTCTCTGGAAGCATTCTTTATTCCCCACTTAGATGGGAGCATACATTAAGCTCTGTGCTGGGGACAAGCTGGTAGTGTAGTAGTTACTGTGCTGGATTCCCACATGGCTGACCATGGTTTGAGTCCCAGACTTGGTAGCTTAAAAATAACACTAGGTTCATGTGCGTGAGTGTGTGCATGCCCCAGATCCCAGGAGAAGAATGGAGGACAAGGGATTGTGGTGTGGCCATCCCCCTTGGGAGATGATCCTCTTTTTCTTTCTCTGTCTCTGTCTCTCTGTTTCTCTCTGGCAACTACATGTGCCTATGGCAAAAACCTTGAAAAGGGGGAGGAGGCTAGCAGGTGGTATAGTAGTTTAGGCATTGGTCTCCCACATGGTTGACTGTAGTTCAAGTCTTGGACCCGGTGACTTGAAACTCATGCTGGGCGCAGGTATGTGTGTGTCCAAAAGCCCAGGAAGAGAATGAGGGAGAAGGAATTGTAGCATGTCAATTCACTTAAGGGGTGATTTCTCACTTTCTGTCTCTGTTTCTCCAGCTAATGCATGTGCCCTATGGCGAAAATCTCTCTCAAGACAAAATAAACTCTATTCTGAGTTTTTGCTACCCATGGCCTATAGAAAAGCCCATGGATATAGTCACTGGATCTGTTTCTTGGTATGGAAAGAAGTTTTTATGAATTTGTATATATTTTTCTCTTTCAGTAATGTCAGAACTATTATCTTGTTTTAGAATCAAAATAATTTTAATTTGACAGTTGACATGGAACAAGGATGTTGTTATTCTAGATGATGCCTGTCTTTCTCTATGTGGCACTATAACCTCCCAGGGTTACAGGGCTCTAGGATATTGTGATTTCAGATGGATATTAAAAAGAAAAACAACTTCAATTTAATGTTCTCAAAAATATTATACGCATGAACACTCTAATTTCATCTAGCCAAGATTTCTATATTTGGTGTGTTTGTGGATGTTTAACTTAGTCATTTCTGAGCTGATGAATTTTTTTCTGCATCCTGAATAATTTATTTACTTATTTTTGAGTTTATTTATTTGTCTCATCCATGAGAGAGAGAGAGATGTGACAGGCACCCCAAACAAGATCTTTATGCCGTCCTCTACCCACAGCCGCAGCCAGTTGGGACTTGGGATACACAAGTGTGCACCAGCTTGTACAGGGAGGTCTCAGGACATGAATCTAGGACCTTTCCATGTGGGTCCAGTTGTGTCACTGCTCTGCCACTGATTGTCCCTGTAGACTTTATTTATGAAGTTATTTCACTTAATGTTTCACTTTCTCCATTAGAATTATAGTCAACCAAGGCAGGGCTTTGGGTCTCTTTTATTCACTTACACACAGTAGGGACTCCTAAACATTTGTCAAATGAATAAATGAAAGAAACAGACCCATATACCCACATGACAATGAATATTTAAAAGAAAGTAAGATTTTGTGTATAGGTGAGAAAGTAGAGTATCTTAATAATATTCACTGAAGAATGCTAAGAGAGTGTTAGGTACAGAACTGGCCCCATAACCCAATGGTTAAAGGAGCCAGATCCCACATAACTGACCGTGATTCAAATCTCAACCCTGAAAACTATCTTTCTATCTCTCTCTGGTGACTATATACTCTCTGGCAACTAAGGGAAAAAAAAGAAAAAGGAAAGTGTCAGGTGCTGAGTTTACAATATGGAGCAGACATGTGCCAGTGCTCATGGAAGAAGAGGAGAGAAATCAATTCTAATTCTGCCTCTGCCAGTTATTAGCTATGAAATATTGAGAAGTTATTTAACTCCTGTGAGCCTCCATATCTATAAAGTGAAGGTATGGTTACTGACACATAACAGTTACTCAGTAAATATTAATGTCCTTTGTGTCACTTCCTCAGGTGTCAACCTATAGGATGTTGTAAAAAAGAAAACAGGAGAAGGGACAAAAAAAATAAGTTAAACAGGGATTTGATCTCCAACCATAATTAGCAGTTGCTTTCGTTTCTGTTGGTCATTTTTCTCTAGTTAACGAGGAGTTGTCTTGTAGAGTAACTGTTGTTGAGTTCCAAAGAATTATTCCTATAGGAGTGTGTGCAAGGCCACCCATCACAGGAAATGGGCTGTGACCCTCTCCAAGGCCCTTCTGTGGCTTGGCCTCCGGCAAGCAGCATTCTAGTCCTTTATGTTCAAGCTGGAGAGAGCTGACTGGCTGTTTTCCAAAGTGTGTTTACAGCTCCCTGGACTCTCATGTTCTGCCCACGTTTGATATAGTTTTAAGTTCTGAACACTGCTCTGCTTATAAATTCTCTAATTTTTGACATTCTATGAGATGGAATTTCTTGGGTTTTTTTAAATCAGTTTAAATGGAAATATACGCTATTTTGTCTTAAGAAGTCTTACCATTAAAGAAAGGATTTTTATTAATTCACATTACAATACTTGGGCCAGCCCTGTGGCCTAGTGGTTAAGGGAGCCATATCCCATCTGGCCAACTGTGGTTTGAATCCAGGCTCCAGCACCTTGAAAAACACACTGGGCATATGTGTGTAGATGTGCCCCCAAAGAAGGGATTATGGCGCGACCATTCCTCATTTGGGAATTCTCTTTCTCTTTCACACTCTCCCTCTGGCAATTTAAATACATAAATAGTTCAAAGTGTATTATGCAAAGATTCTCACAGTGAGATACCTGTGCCCTATGCTATTCAAATATATGGGTGCTCACATTTGAAAAGCTTTTATGATAGTCCAGGAACATTGACTTTTCATATTATGGGTTTAATGTCCTGTTATTTAAGTCAAGATGGTCCTTTTGTGGAGGAGTGTCTTTATCCCATATAGATTTCATTAAAAAGAAAAAAATCCCATTATAGCCCTGTACAAGTATTAAATAACACCACCCGCCTGCCCCAAGATCTGGGTAGAGAAAATGTTTGTAAGGTGTGGCAATGATGGTGACAGTGATGACTTGGTAACAGTAACCACAATACTAACAAGTACCCTTTATTGAGTGTTTAGTATGTCCCAAACTCTATGGCAAGTACTTTTCATGATTTAATTAATTTAATCATGCCAAAATTGCCCTTACCTTAGGTACTGTAAGTGTTCCCATTTACAGATTTAAAAACTGGATTCAGACAGCCTAAGTGACTGGACAAAATGATAGACCTGACTTCAGAAAATTTTCTTTACTAGAACTCTTATATTGCATTAGCTTAGTGTGTTTTTTCAACAATTCTATGAGGTTGGAGCATTAGCTATGTTTTACAAGCTGAGGAACGAAAGGCTCAGAGAGTTTAGGTATCATCTCCAAGATCAGAAATTTGTAATCCCAGTGCAGCTCGAAGTTAGAACAACAAAGCCTGTACTTTTACCTTCTAGGTTAAATTAACTCCTGTTAAAGTGGCTTGATGTCTAACAAAAAAGTCATACTCTTATTAACATAGGGCTTGTCTAGATAATATACAAATACACACACTCTGCACCTTTAGAGAGTTGGAATCATAAAACACTATAGTTTAAAAGTGAGAGTTTGGAAAAGTTATTCCCATAAGTAATGGTGGAAAACAATCAGATGGATTTGGAGAGTTTTTGAAAACATCTAATTACCATCCAGCAGGTGTATATCCCCAGGCACCCTCAACAGGTGAAATGGTATCTGGGGACCTGAATAAGTACTTCTTTCACTAAATGTTCCTTTCTGTCTACACTGTGCTTCTGCAAACTGCATGATTTAATAACAGATGCTCTGGGACCATTCTTATTAAAGCTAAAGAATAGTGTCTTTTGTCACTGTAGATGTATTTCCCATCCCTGTGTTTACCAAGAATGTATCATAGGAGAAATGATAGCCTGACACGCAATCAACAGGAAGCACAACCTGGACTTGGGTTCTTCATGATTATAATTACAGAATCTCAGCTTCGGTAACATAGAGTTTTCCATATGACCCTTACTTGCAATGAACCCAAACTAACCCTTGTTTGAAGTGAACACCTTTCAGCCTCAAGGCCACAACAATTATGTTCAGGTTGAAGAACAATTAGTTTCTACTTATGCCAGAGTAAACAACATAAATTATTGTCTCTGCTTGTTTTCCTTCCCATCTGTGTTTGGTTCTGAGTTCACTGCATAGCACAGCGTTATTAAACATTCATCATCTGTCCTAAAATGAACACTAAATCAATGTCTACATATAGCTTGTATCTGGTTGTCTCAAAGTACCTATTCAGTGCTTTGAATGCATGTAGACCCAGTTATGTTATTCATTCAATAATGACACGAAGGGAGGAGAACAGGCATGACCTGCCTTTTTGTATTAAGTTGGTGCAAAAGCCATTGAGATTTTGGATCATGAATTTTGAATCATTATAACTAGGTTCAAACACATCTTTGTTAATCGAAATAGGAACCATTATAGTCAACATATTTTTGCCAACAAGAAATAAGTTGTCTTATTCCTGTAGAGTGAAAATCCATACTTTTGTGATTTGATGAACTCTTGGAAAGCATCTTCAGCATCCTGCTGGCTGTGGAAATATTGTCCATGCAGAAAGTTACTGAGATGCTTGAAGAAGTGGTAGTCGTTTGGCAAGAGGTCGTGTGAGTACGGCAGATGAGACAAAACTTTGTAGACTAATTAATTCAACTTTTAAAGTGTTGGTTGTGTGATGCGTGCTTGGGCATTGCCATGGAGAAGAATTGGGCCCTTTCTGTTGATCAGCGGCAGTTGTAGGCATTGCAGTATTCAGTGTGTCTCATCCATTTGCTGAGTGTACTTCTCAGATACAATGGTTTCATCAGGATTCAGAGAACTATAGTGGATCAGATCCCACCAAACTGTGACCATGAACTTTTTTTGGTACAAGCTTGGTTTTTCAAAGTGCTTTGGAGCTTCTTCTAGGTTCAGTCACTGAATTGGTCACTGCTGGTTTTTGTATAAAATTCACTTTTCATTACGTATTATAATCTAATGGAGAACTGGCTCATTGCTGTGTAGAATAAGAGAAGATGATACTTCAAAATGACTGTTTTTAAAAATTTTTCAGTTAGCTCACAAGGCACGCACTTATTGAGCTTTCCAATTTGTTTAAAATGCTAATGGTCTAAAGAATGGTCTAGTTGAGTTCTTTGGCAACTTCTCATGTAGTTGTAAGAGGATCAGCTTCAATGACTGCTCTCAATTTGTCATTGTCAGCTTCTAATGGCCAGCTAATATGGTTCTCATTTCCTTCCTTCCTTTCTTTCAATCTTTCTTTCTCAGTCTGAAAACAGCCACTCTGTTTATGTATTGACCAGACTACAAACATAATCATGGTGGATACCTTAGTTCATCCTTTTAATAAGTCCGTTGATCTGGTCTTCCTATTGCCAGCATCTCCACCTTCTACAATATGGGTGGTCTTTTGGTCTTTTTTTCTTTCTACCTTGTAGAGAAGATAATTCAAAGGGCCACAGGAAGTTTTTTTTTTTTTTTTTTTTTTACTTATTTGAAGTGTTTTCCAATGGTATAGATTTCATGAGTCAGCTCCTCCATGCAGATGCCAAATTTACTAAGAGATTGAGCAATCAAGGAATTATCTGTCAAAGCAATTCACTTCTTATTGATTTTTCCATAACCATGCTTGTGGATCAGTTCATTTACTGACTTCAGGTTTGGGTACCCCCATGCAATATATGGTTCCACAATTTTCAGCACGTTAATTGAAGTCTTGTTGAGCTTAACAAAGATGCCATTGAAGATCTGGCAAAGACAAAGAAGCTGCAACACCTTTGAAACTTTGAGCTCACTCCACTGATCCCTCTGATCCTGATAACAAATGCCAATTTAGGTTCTGCAGGTACATAGAAGTTGCCAGTTTTTCTTGCTATCCTGACCATGCGAATCTCAATTCTGTACATCTGCCTATCTTCCTTATGATAGTGCTTAATGTTTTCATAGGTAAGCTTCCTACTTGCCTTTCAAAGCATCTTTTGAAAAAACTTCTTTCTCAGGTGCTTGATCTTCAACTCTGCAAAATTTCTTCACTTTTTCTTAAGGGTTTCTGGCACAGCGGGAACCTTTTTCTTGGTTTCTGCTGGAGGAGAAACTTTCTTTTTCTTCCCCTCCACACCCTCCACGGTTCCACCCTCAAAAGCGCTGCTCCTCATTTTCAAGACTCTCGTCTCTTTTGCAAAACTTCTTGAACCACCACAGTACTATATGTTTATTAGCAGTTCCTGGGCCAGGATATGGATGCTGTGAGTTGTCTCCACTGCTTTGACCCATTTTGAACTTTAATAAGAAAATTGCTTGAATTTGCTTTTTGTCAAAAAATAATTTCCATAGTCTAAAATGCATATAAAATAAGCAGAAAGTAATATCATTAGCAAAAATCATAAAACAAGAAATGCACATTAAAATAGTATATAGCATATCCACATTTATTTAACAATGTATCCATGGGACCAAGAGTTGGCGTAATGGCTATGTCGCTGGATTCCCATGTAGTCAACAGTGGTTCAAGTCCTGGGCCTGGGAGCTGAATCTCACAGCAGATGTGTGTGCATGCGTACCCAAGATCCTGAGAGGAGGATGAAAGAGAAGGGATTGCAGCATGGCCATCCCTCCAGGGGGTAATTTCTCGCATTCTGTCTCTGTTTTTCTCTTTCTGGTGAGCATGTGCGCCCTATAGCAAAAACCTCAAAAACAAAACAAAACAAAACACAATGTATCCAATATCAAAAGGCAAATTTCAACAATGTAAAACTGCAACTCCAACTTAATAGCTGAGTCTGGAGGTGGTCAGAGCAGGATATTTTGTGTGTGCTGTTTCCTCTTATGTCCAGAGCCTGGCATTTCAGAAGCTTTCACTAAAAACTTGTTAAATGAGTGTGTTTACTGTGAAACTTATGGGATCAGCAGATGGCATAGCAGTTATGTTGCTGGCCAGCTATGTGACTGACTGAGGTTTGAATCCTTTACCCAGTGGCTTGAAACTCATGCCTGATGCATGTTTGCTTGTGCCCAAGATCCCAGGAGTAGAATGGAGGAAAAGGGATTGCAGCCTGACCATCCCCCCGGAAGGGCATTTCTTGCTTTCTATCTCTCTCTGTCTCTCTGGCAAGCGCATGCACCCTATAGCAAAAATCTCTTAACAAACAAACAAAAATTTAATAAGAGCTGTGACACAAAGATTACTAGGAAGTCATGAGAATATACAGTATTAGAATGATTTTCCACTAAGGAAGGAATGAAAAGGTGAGGGACAAGTTCTCAGAAGAGGAATCCTTGCATCATGGTGGTCTAGAACACGGTGTTCATTTGTTAGGTACAAATGGATCCAGATCCCACTTCCCCATTTGCAAGGTGTGAAGACATTGGCAGATTGTCCCTCTAAGTGTCATTTTTCTCATTTATAAAATGAAAAATTGTCTGTGTGATGCTCTTAGTCATTGCATAGGTTTTCCAGCCAATGCTGTATTTTCTTTTCCTTTTCCTTTTCCTTTTTATTTTTTTTTTTAGCAACTTTTCTATAGGGCCTGTATACTCACCAGAGAGACAGAAAGACAGAGAGAGGGAAAGTGAAAAATCACCCCCTGGGAGATGGCTACACTGAAATCCCTTCTCTTCTAGTCTCCTCTCAGGATTTTGGGCATACACATGTGCTTGGCATGATTTTCAAGCCACAGTTGACAATTTGAAAGTCTGGTACCTTAACCTACACCACCTGCTGGCCCTCTGTATTTTCTATTGACTGCAAAGAACTATGTTCTCACTACACAGAACTGTAAATTCTGTGCCTTAACAGAATTATGCCAGAAATCAATAATCAAATGTATTGAATATGAAAGAGATGAAAAAAATCACCATCTTTCAACTCACAAAACTTTAACGTTTGACTTTTTTTTTTTTTAAATAGACATTTTTTCCTTAGGGTGAGTAAACTTACTGGAGAGAGACAGAGACAGTGAGAGGGAAAGTGAAAAATCAACCCCCAGGAGGAATGACCATGCCTTAATCCCTCCTCTTCTGTTGTCCTCTTGTGATCTTGGGCACACATACACAGGAGCCTGGTGTGGTTTTCAAGCCACTGGGTCTGGGACTTGAAAGGAAGTTGGCTATGTGAGAGTCCAGTGACATAACTGCTATACCGTCTGCTGGCCCCAAGTTTGACTATTAAAAAATGTTTCTATTAAATGTGTTTAAATGAGTAGTGTTTTCACGAGCAGTTTCCTGTTCTGTATTACTTGCTAACTTGAAATTTGGGCGAAGTTAGTGGACCTCTCTGAACTTCCGTTTTTAAAGCTACAGAATAGAAAGAAGTAAATAGATGTGCAAGGGTCAAACTCTTTCAGGGAATTTTTAGGAGGACTGTGTCTGCCGAGGGGCACCTTCATTAGCTCACCACTTTACCACACATATGTTAGTTCACATGCAGTGCATCATGCTGGTCGTATGGTGGGATATCTCCCTCAGAGGGCACATCATAGGGGAGTGGAGGGAGGCAGACATGGGTGCAGATTACTACAAAAAGGATATGCTATGGTAGAGGGAGATGTCAAGGGCTATGAGCGCTGTGAAAGAGGATCTTGGTTTAGCATGGACAGGCAAGACCATTGGATTGATACTTGCTTTCTGCAACCTACTCCCAAAGTTAGTGCCTGACACTGTTTGTCAGTAGGTCTTTCATGAATGTTTAGACTGCATTTAGCTCAATTCAATTTCAGTCATTCTTTCATTGTTCAAATTCATCATTCCAGCTATCTATTGACCCAACAGCAATCTATTAATCAATAAAGAGATATTTCCTGCTAGTCCTTCCAATTAATAAAAAGCTACTTCTTGAACATGTGTTGTGTTTTGGATGTTCTGCTGTGAAATCAGGGATAAGTGAGATTTCAGCCTTCTCCTTAAGAAGCTTCTAATCAGGAGTCAGCCAGTGGTGTGGTGGTTAAGGTGCTGGACTCTCACATGGCCAACTGTGGTTTAAGTCCTGGACCCGGCAGCTTGTTTCTCATTCTCCCTCTTTCTCTCTGGTAAAATTGAAGAATAATGATAAATAAAATTAAATAAATATATATATTTTTAAAATAAGCTTCTCATCTAGGAAACAATGCAAGAAAAAGTACAGTTCACTGAGGCCCGAGTCAGAATATGGCAAGACCATAAGTAACAATGAAAGGCTGAGAAGCAATAAGTGCTAGTGCTCTCACCCTCACCAGCATGATGCATTTATTAGTAGTAGTTACCTGTTCAAAAACCACTCCAGACACTGGAACTAAAAGCTCCTGCTTTGACTATGAGAGAGAGGAGAGGTCAAGCTCTTAAAGGAGGTGAGATCTCCAAGGACTTGAGTGCTAAGTCCAAGAGGTTATTCAGTGAAATTGTCCTCTGTGTTTTCAGCAGAGGGAGAGAGAAAACACATGCAGACTTTGAAAGTAATGTTTCCCAGGTCTTTTAAGAAGACAGGCTGAGGGAACCAGCAGTTAGCATAATGGCTATGTCGCTGGACTCCCATGTAGTCGACCGCAGTTCGCGTCCCGGACCCAGTGGCTTAAACTCACACGGGGTGTGTGTGCGTGCGTGCCCAAGATCCCAAGAGGAGAATGGAGGAGAAGGGATGGCAGCGTGGCCATCCTCCCTGGGTGTGATTTCTCGCTTTCTGTCTCTCTGTCTCTCTCTCTCTGACTGGCGAGTGTACGCGCCCTATAGTGAAAACCCTCTCAAAAAAAAAAAAAAAAAAAAAAAAGACAGGCTGAGAACAACAGGAAGTGGGGTTGCTTCTAAATTCTATTAGGGATAGTTACTTTTGGAAGGATTTCAGTCATTTCAGTATGAAGCCATGTCATAGAGTCCCCTTGAAGATGGCCAACATTTTCCAGCATTCAAGAAAAAGTTTCCCCAGCTTTGAATAACTCCTGACACCATGTGGTCAGTTATTCCCTAAGCATCTTTCTGAACACAAAAGACAATACAGATCTCAAAGTGGATGGTTCTAATAGCCAAACTTGCCTGAGGAATGCCAAAAGGGCCTTGATTCTTCAAGATGGGGTAGAGTCAGACCAATTTTAAAATCAAGCCAAAGACACAAATGAATTAAACTTTGATTTACTTTTTACAAGAGCACAGATAGAGGTAATTGAGTAATTGCTAACTTTAAAAAAATTTAATTAATTTCCCCTCTGACTCCCGTCCTCCCTTCCCCATTTGCTTTTTGAAATTTTAACTCTGAAAGTTATTTTGTGTTTGGAATCAGTAGAAATGCTTTCTTTGTTTCCCTTGTGCTAATTCATTTTTAGTAAAAACATCAAGGTTAGCCTGAGCTATGAGCCTGGTTGCATCTCTTAAAGTTTAAAGGACTGTAAACTTGGGATCAGCAAGTATTGTGATGGTTATAGTGTTGGACCTCCCACACGTCCAACTATGGTTCAAGTCCTAGACCTGGTGGCTGGAAATCATGTGGGGCTTGTGTGCATCCATGCCCCAAGTCCCAGGAGGAGAGTGGAGGAGAAGGGACTGTGGCATGGCCATCTTTCCTGGGGGGTGATTTTTTACTTTCCCTCTCACTGTATCTCTCTCTGAAGAGCTCACATGACCTATGGCAAAAATCTTTTAAAAAATAAAGATAACTGTAAACTTTCCTATGATGTAATTTCTTTATTTTAACTTTTAAAACTACTTGTTTAAGAATTCTATGATGCAATTTCTAAAGCTACTTTTTATTTATTTAAATAGCCCATGGTTAGGACTTGAAACACTGTGTTTTACTACCATTTAATTATCTACCTTTCAGATAACTGTGATATTACAATTTTGCAGCAGCCCGTAGTTCTCTACTAAACCATTCAGTTATGTATATAGCAGGATGTTTACACAGGCCTAATTAATAGGGGAACTGGGTATAGACATTAATGTTAGGTAACTAATAATATGCAAAGAAAGCTGGCTCTCATATCACTTTTTCCAATACTAAATTGCTGTATATATACATTTAAAACTTTAGCTGGGACTAAATCTCAGATTGGTATGTTTAGATTGTTGGGAAAGTCATGTTGCATAGAAAAATATGTCATGACTTTCCCAAAGACCCAAAAACTATAAAAAAATGAGTAAACTTTCTCTTATGAATTATGATGACTAGAAATTTATTGATCAGTTTCTGAAAAGAGAGAGAAAAAAAGATTCCTGAATGTGTAGGTATTTCTCAGTTCATGACTTGTCTTTTCCACATGCCAGAAAGCAAGTCATAAAACCTCTCTAATTCTTAGATTTCCCTTCAGTCATTTATTGTCTTCTCCACCCAAAAACCCAGGCCAACTAGGCCTAACTTAAGGCCTTGGTATTAATGGCCCAGCTCTGACTCTTTCTGTCTGTGCCTCTTTTAGGGGTTGGGCATCCTTAGGCCAAGGGCTGTGTCTATCCAGAACTCATGTCTTCTCACTAACAGCATGCTCTGGGCATTAGAGCTTCTAGATATTCTGGCATAAGTGGCTCTCAACCTGTCCAGGTTTTTTCTTTCCCAAGCTTATCCTCTCCTCATCAGAGAAAGATATTGGGAGTGCACATACATGGAGAGACCATTACTAGGGTGGAGATGAAGGGCTCTGGTGTCCAAAATCATGTGCTCAACTCCCTGCAGTGTGGACTGGAGCTGAGAATGAGAGAAGAGGAGGTAGGTTTGAGGAGTGTCCTCATGTACTATTGCCAGTCTTCACAGAAGACTCGGTAACATGACTTTATTTGGAAATGCCTTTGCTTATTGGCCACATGTCACAATAATTCTAGAATTAATGATCCATTCCTCAAATTTTTTTCTTTTTTACAGATTTTTTTTTTCTATAGGGTGTATGTGCTTGCTTGAAGAGACAGAGAGAGACAGAAAGCTAGAAATCGCCTCCCTGGGGCGATGGCCATACCACAATCCATTCTCCTCTTGGGATATTGGTCATGCACACACATGTGCCTGGTGTGAGTTTTAAGTCGCTGGGTCTGGGACTCATACCACAGTTAACTATGTGGGAGTCCAGTGACATAAGCTTTACACTATCTGTTGGTCCCCTGTTCCTAAGTTTATACACTGAATTTTGTTGAAATATAAATGCATGTCCTACAGTGTTGGGGCTGCCTTGGTTGTATCTATTAGCAACCACTCCTTAGGAGGATGTGCAAGAGAGTTAGGTGAAGAAGGTCTAGCTAACATTGAGGACTAAGCATCATGAGATAAGTATGTTTAAAGGTTTCTTTGTTTTCAAACATGCTTATTAACTATGTGTTACAGTAATTCTACCATTAGAGATTCATTCCTCAAGTTTAGACATTGAATTTTTGTTGGCATATGAATGCCTTATTTTATTGGTGGTAGCTTTATTGTGCTTTGCAGGTATTACACTTTAAAAAAAGTAAAAGGTTTGTGGAAACCCTGGGTGGAGCCAATGTATTGGTGTCATTTTTCCAGCAGTATGTACTTACTATGTTTTTCAGTGTCACATTATAGTAGTTCTCACAATATTTCAAACTTTTCAACTACTTCTGTCTGTTATGGTGATCCTTGATGTTTTTATTGTAATTATTTGGGGCATCATGAAGAGTACCTATGAAAGAGAATAGACTCAATAGATAAATGTGTCTGCTTTGCCAACCAGACACTCTCTCATCTCTCTTCCTTCCCTCAGACCTCCTTACTTCCTAAAACATGACGTATTGAAATTACGTCATGATTAGAAGTGTTGAAGTGTTATAGTGAAAGGGAGAATCACACATCTCTTACTTTAAATCATAAGCTCGAAATATTATAATTAAGTTTAGTGAGCAAGACATTATCAAAAGCTGAGATAAACCAAAAACTAGACCTCTTATGCCAAACTTTTAGCCAAGTTGTGAGTACAAAGGAAAAGTTCTTGAAAAAAAAATTAAAAGTGCTACTCAAGTGAATGCATGAAAAATAAGAGCGTGAAAGATATGAAGATAGTTTTTACAGTCAGAATAAAAGATCACTTTTAACCCAAAGCCTAACCTAGAGCAGAGCTCCTACTTTCTTCAATCTCATAAAGGTTGAGATGAGGAAGCCGCCAAAGAGTTTGAAGCTAGCAGAGGTTGGTTCATGAGGTTTAGGGGAAAAAGCCACCTCCATAACATAAAAATGCAAGGTGAAACAGCAAGTGCTGATGTAGTAGCCACAACAAGCTAGCTAAGATAACAGGGATAGCTGTTCACTAAACAATAATTTTCAATGTATACAGAACAGTCTTATATTGGAATAAGATGTCAACTAGGACTTTTGTAGTTAGAAAAAGTCAATGCTTGACTTTAACTCTTAGAAAGAATGGCTAACTCTCTTGCTATGGGGCTAAGGCAATGAGTACTTTTAAGTTGAAATCAATGCTCATTTGCCATCTCCCAAATCCTAGGACCCTTAAGAATTACGATAGGGGCCAGCAGGTGGTATGGTGGTTAAGATGCTGGATTCTCTATTGGCTAACTGCTGTTTGAGTCCTGCACCTGGCGGCTTGAAAAATCACACCGGGTACATGCGCATGGATGCCCAAAATCCTAAGAGGAGAATGAAGAAGAAGGGATTGTGGCATTGCCATTTCATCAGGGCTGGGGGGAAGGGTGATTTCTCATATTCCCTCTCATTCTCTCTCTCTCTTTCTGGTGAGTACATGTACCCTCTGAAAAAAAATTAAAAAATAAAAAGAACTATGATAAATCTTCTCTGCTTGTGTCCTATGAATGAGAAAAAAAAAACAAAAACAAAGCCTAGATGATAGTATGTCTGTTTATAGCATGATGTGCTAAATATTTTAAGCTCAATGTTAAGACCTACTGCTCAGAAAGGAAGATTTCCCTTTGAAATATTACAGTTTACTGATAATGCACTGGTTGCTCAAGAGTTCTAATGGAAATGTACAATGAGATTAATGTTCTTATTGCTATAAACACAACATCCATTCTGTAGTCCATGGCTCAAGGAGTCACTTTGAATATCAAGTCTGGTTATTTGACAAATACATTTTGTAAAGCTATAGCTGTTTTAGAAAGTGATTCCTCTGAAAGATTTTGTCAAAGTAAATTGTAAGTCTTCTGGGAAGGATTCACCATTCTAGATGCTTTAAGATCACTTACAGTTAATGGGAGGAGATCAAAATATCAACATTAGAAGTTTGGAAAAAATGGATGTCAACTTTCATGGATGACTTTAAGGAGTTCAAGACTTCAATAGAGGAAGTGACTATAAATGTAGTGGAAATAATAAGAGAATTCAAATTAGATGTGGACTGAATTGCTACAATCTCATGTTAAAACTTGAACTGATAAAGTGTTCCTTCTTATTGAGCAAAGCAAGTGATTTTTTGAGATAAAGTTGATGTTTGTGAAAATGCCATGAACACTGTGGAAATGACAACAAAATATTTAGAATATTACATAAGTGTAGTTGATAAAGCAGTGGCAGAGTTTGAGAGGCTTGACTCCAATTTTGAAATAATTTCTACTATGGGTAAAATGCTGTCAAACAGCATATCATGTTATAGAGAAATATTTTGTGGAAGAAAAGTCAATAGATGCAACCATCTTCATTGTTGTCTTATTTTAAGAAATTCCCATAGCCACCCCAACATTTAGCAATAATCATCCGAATGTAAGCAGCCATCATCATCAAGACAAGACCCTCCACCAGCAAAATGATGACAACTCATTGAAGGCTCTGAGGACCTCTTAGCATTTTTGAGCAATTAAGTATTTTTTAAATTAAGGTATGTTCATTTTTTAAAAATTTAAAGCATAATGTTATCGCATATTTAACAGGCTCCCATATAGTATAAATATAATTTTTTTTTGCATTGGAGAACCTGAAAAAAATCATGTTACTTTCTTTATTGCAATGTTAGGTTTATAGTGGTTTTTGGAAACTGAACCTGCAATATCTTCAAGGTATGCCTTTAACACTTGGGTAGTAATATACGTTTCTGTTATTCACCAGAAGCAGTTAACATTTTTGTATGCATTCATCCCATTAGTTAGTCACCTAGCAAGACTAAAGAGGAATGCCAAAAGATTAGTAAAATTCATTGACGATGAATTAGTAAGTGCCTGAAAGAATACTGAAATTCTCTGATTCTGCTTAGCTATAATAAGCTTTAGCATGCTAATCTTCATCATCATCATTGGCCAGCCGTAGGGATGCAGAGGTAAACACAGTACTTCATGATGCTGAAACCCCGAATAAGTCCCAGGTTTGTATTCCAAGATCTCCTAGTATGTACTGACCTCATTCCCAACTGCCCTCATGCAGTTTTTAGTATCTATCATTACTATATTTGTATGCTTTTGAGATCTTCAGTTTCCACCATCAAGTGTAGACATTTGGTTTATGTGAGGTGGGACATACAGCATTTGTCTTCCATAGTTTGGCTTATTACACTTACCATTTTATCTTCTAGGTTTTCTTCTTTCTGTCAAATGATAAGATTATTGTTCTTCTTTTTTTTTTTTTTTTTTGGAGAGATTTTTGCTATAGGGATTGTGTGCTCCTCACGCCAGAAAGACAGAGAGAGAGAGAGAGAGAGAGAGACAGAAAGTGAGAAATCACCCCCCAGGGGGCATGACCATGCCACAATCCCTTCTCCTCCATTCTCCTTTTGGGATCTTGGGCACACACGCACGTGTACCTGGTGTGAGTTTAAGCCACCAGGTCCAGGACTAGAACTGTGGTCGGCTACATGGGAGTTCAGCGACATAGCCGTTACACTAACTGCTGGTCCCAAGACTGTTGCTCTTTATGGTTGAATAGTATTCCACTGCGAATATGTGCCACATTTTCTCAATCCATTCATTGGTCATTGTGTATTTAGATTGATTCCATGACTTAACTATGGCAAATAATGCCATGATAAACATGGATATGCAAATGTCTCCCTGACTGAGTGATTTCCTATCTTTTGAGTATATACCTAGTAAACAGATTACTGAGTCATATGGTAGATTCATTATTTATTTGTTTATTATTTATTTTATTGATCTATTTAAATTTTTTTTATGTTTATTTATCTCTTACATTCATGAGAGACACAGAGTATACTCAGAGCAGGATCTTGACACTATGATCCATCCCCAGTTTCAGCCAGTCCTAGATCATGGTCACACATGTGGCTGGTGCACTCAGGGAGGTCTCTTGGTGCCAATCTGTAACCCTCCCATATGGGTTAGTCTTGCAGAGTGTTGGATTTTACTGCTGTGCCACAGTCTGACTCCAGAGATAATTACTATTTGATCCTTTATTAAAACAAAACAAAACACAACACAACACCAACAACAGTTTCCTAGAAACAGCTTGTCCAAAGTCAAGTGTTAATACCCTAGAATCCCCTCATATTGAGACTTTTGAAATGGACAAAACGCAGTCATGTCAAAATAATTTTTGGACTCTAAAATGTTCACCCAGTTAAATATGTTTTGTTTTCTTACCACATAGAGCAATTTGAAGAAGATCATAAAAATCAAAGTCAGGTTATCTCAATTCTGTGGTTTCTTTTTAATAACATAAAGAAATTAGGCCAGTTGGTAACTTGGTAGTTAAGGTAACTGGATCCCATATGGTTGAATGTGCGGATCAAGTCCTGGACCAGGACGTTTAAAAACCATGCAAAACGTGCTGGGCACGTGCACATGTGTGTCCAAAATCCCAAGAGGAAAATGGGGGAGAAGGGATTGTGGCTTGGCTATCCCCCCTGGAGAGTGCGTTCTCAATATTCCCCTTCCCCCACCTTTGTTTGTCTCTAATGAGTACATGTGCTCTACAGCGAAAGAAAGAAAGAAAGAGAAATCAAAATTCACTAAATAAAGAAGATAGAAGATTCCAACAACCATGGGAAGTTTTGTGACAAAATACACAATGGAGTATTTACTTTTGACTCTAAGGTAGAAAAAAGAGGAAAATTTATGAGAGAAATATATTTTTCTACTAACTAAACTCATTTAAAGTTAAAAATAAGTATTCTTGTATTGAAAAATCATACTGTACTCAAAAATATGTACAATAATTATAAAGAAATAAAATAAATTTTAAAATAAGCAATTTAAAAAGCAAACTTTAAAAAAATCCCACTTAGACCTTTTCTCTATTAACAAAGGTCCATTTGCAGAAGGCTGTCTCTATACATTAGTAGCTAAAGTGATGTTTTTCGATGTTAATTAGATTGTTCAATAGTTTCTTTGCAAGAGATTGACTTTTCCATGCATTTTAGCTACTTCCTTATGTAAACTAGACCTAATCTACCTCCTATTCACAAATTAATTTGCCTAATAGACAGGATGTCAGAAACAGGTGTTGGCTCAAGAGAGGGAGTGCAGCAAGAAATGCAAATGTCACTTTGAATTCGGTGAGCCTCATTCAACCACAGTTTTTAGTATCCTGTATTTTATTCCCAAACCTCTCACTCCTCACTTTAAAAAAGGATTAGGAGAATGCCAAATGAAAACCCTTGCATCTAACTTTCAAGCACAGAAAGTGCATATATGACTGGTGGCTATAGCATTGTACATCTGAGTTTCGGAAGACTTTATAGGAACAAATACAGTCATAGACTGCATAATGACATCTCAGTGACAGACCACAGTAGGCCATGAGATGATGGAGCCAAAAAACCCCTCTAGCAACCCTAACATTATCACACAGGTGACTCATGTGTTTGTGGTGATGCTGGTATAAACAAACCTACTGCACTGCCAATCATATAAAAGTATAGCTATGCACAATTATATATAGTCCATATTACTTGATAATGATAATAAAGACTATAACTGGTTTATGTATTTACTGTACTTTTTAATCAATGTGTTAGAGTGTGCTCACTGAACTTATTTAAAAAATGCTTACTGTAAATCAGTGTGCTGTGTTATGCTGGCAACAGCCTCACATGCCTTATGTTTAGCCTCTCTTGATTGTATTTTTTCTTGTGCTTGATTTAATCCTGTGACTTTATTTTTGTTTATTATGTACTTCCCAGTGGGGCAAGATGTCAAGGTGGGACACAGTGAAATTGATGATTTAGGCCTAGGCTAATATGAGAGGGTTTATCTTAAGTTTTAACAAAATTTTGAAAAGTAAAAGACAAAAACAAAAACCTCTCAAAGATCTGTTTTAGAAATTTAGGGACCAGCAGTTAACATAATGGCTATGTTGCTGGACTCCCATGTAGTCGACCATGGTTTGAGTCCTGGACCCGGTGGCTTAAACTCATGCCAGGCTTGTGTGCGTGCATGTCCAAGATCCTGAGAGGAGAATGGAGGAGAAGGGATTGCAGTGTGGCCATCCCCCCTGGGGGGTGATTTCTTGCTTTCTGTCTCTCTGTCTTTCTGGCAAGCACATGCACTCTATAGGAAAAAAAAAAAAAAAAAAAACTCTCAAAAAAAAAAAGAAAGAACAAAAAAGAAATTTATAAAGCTCATAGAATAAAGGCATAAAGAAAAAATATATTTTTGTACTGTTGCCCAGTGTGTTTGTGTTTTAAACAAAGTGTTATAAAAGAATCCGAGTTAAGAGTAAAAGAGTATAAAGTTATTACTACTATTATTATTATTATTGGAGAGGATTTTTGTTATAGGGTATGTGCACTTGCCAGAAAGACAGAGAGAAACACAGAGACAGAATGCAAGTAATCATCCCCCAGGGGGAATGGCCATTCCGCACTCTCTTCTCCTCCATTCTCTTCTCAGGATCTTGGGCATGCATGCACATGCGCCCGGTGTGAGTTTAAGCCACCAGGTCCGGGACTCAACCACAGTCGACTACATGGGAATCCAGCAATGTAGCCATTACACCAATTGCTGGTCCCTTCTTTTTTTATTTTTATTTATATTTTTATTATTATTTATTTGTTTATTTTAAGTATATGAAATTAAAATGTTACATCATATCTAAGGTTAATTTACTATTGAAGAAGGAGATAGAGAAAGCAAGAGAGAGAACCCACCCAGTGGGTTTTGATCCTTTCTTCTCTACTCCTCCTCTTCATCAGGATCCTGGGAATGCATCCACACATCTGGTGTTTCTTCCAAGTGCTGAGACCAGCATACGAATCCATAGTCTGTTGTACGGGATCTGACTCCCTCCACACAGCACTTATCACTGTGCTATGAGGCCATTCTGAAAAATTTTTTTAAATAAATTTAGTTCACTAGCCATGTTTTTAAAGTCATCAGTAGCAAACAATAATATCCTAAGCCCTTACATTCACTCACTACTTGCTCACCAACTCACCAGTACTTCTAGATCTGTAAACTTAATTCATGGTAAGTGCTCTGTACAGTTGTATCTTTAAAAAAATTTTTTTTCCATAGTATTTTTACCGTACCTTTTATATGTTTAGATACATAAGTACCATTGTGTTTCAATTGCTTACAGTATTCAGTGCAGTAACATGCTATTCAAGTTTGCAGCCAAGGTACAAGAGGCCATACCATACAACCCAGGTGTGCAGTAGGCCACACCATCTACAGGTTTGCGTAAATGTATTCTAGGATGTTTCTATGACAACAAAATTATCTAATTATACAATTCTTAGAACATATTTCTGTCATTATGCTGCACATGATTGTAAATTGGGTCAAACAACAATTTCTTAGGATGAAAAAATACATCATGAAAAGTAAAATGGATAAATAAAACTATTGATACTAACAGCTTATGCTTTATAAAAAAACAAACACTATAAATAAATTAAAAAGTCAAGTCACTTGGTGGTAGAAAATATTTCCAAATACCTATGAATGCCTTGTATTCAGAATATATTAAAAAGTTCTGAAATGTAAAAAGAAAACAAAAATGGACATATTATTTGAACAGATACTTCAACCAAAAAAAAAAAAATAGTAAAGGCACATGAGCACAATAAGAGGTGTCCTACCTCAGTTATCATTAATAAAACTCAGATTAAAACCACAATGCTAGAACATTACATACCTAATAGAATGGCCACAATAAAAGAAAAAATAAAATAAACAATCCCACCCACCCCCACCCCCCAAAAAAAAAGAAAAAAATCTTAAGTGATGTCAGATAATGGTGAGGCTGTAGAATAAATGGAACTTATAAATCGCTGGTGGGAAGGCAAAGTGTCAAATCCCCTGTGAAAAACAGTTTGGCAGTTTCTTATGCAGTAAATGATACACTTTATTATGGCCAGTGTTGTGTTGTGGCCAACCCTTACCAGTTCATGAGAGCTGAGGACACACATTTATTTCTGACTTCACATTCAGTGATACTACATTAAAAGCTTGAAATAAGGTAGGGTAGAACTATCTGCACCACAAGAATTAGCAAATGTTTTGCATCAGAAAGAATGAAAGAGGAATCATTGAGTATTCTGGGCCAGTAGGAGCATGAAAGTCAAGGTGCTGGATCCCACATAGCCAGCTCATGGATCAAGTCTTAGATCCAGTGGCATGAAAATCATGCCTAGCACATGTGCTGTGTGCCAAAAATTGTGAGAGGAAACTAGAGGAGTGGTATTGTGGTATGACTATTCCCTCTGGGGAGTGGTTTCTCACCATTCCCTACCCCATCTCTCTCCAGTTAGAGTAACACACCCTGTAATACGGACTAAAAGAAACAAGCAAACAAACAACAACAACAACAACAAAACAAAACCAAAAAACCTTTAAAGTACTACACTGCATATGGCCCAGACTTTCTAGTCCTAGAGAAATGAAAACATATGTCTATCTATAAATATGTACATTAATGTTTAGAGTAGCTTTACTCATACTTTTCCCAGATTGCAAATAGCCAAAATGTCTGTCAATGTGTTAATGGACAAAAACTTGTGGTATATCCATAAATGGAGTACTACTCAATAACATAAAGGAATGAATTACTAATATGCTTAACAACACACACTTTCATTTAAAAATAAACCTGCAAATATGAATTAAGCTCAATATTTTCTTTGAGACATGAATCTACAATACTTTTTCCCAATATGTTCCATATATGCATGACCCTTTGAGTATGAAAAGCACTTATGAATTACCAGAAAGGCTATGGTTGCTATTAATCTATTGAATATATTTCAGAGATAAGCCATATCTTTTACTAAATTAGATTTCAGAATTCTCACAAGTTCCTTGGAATGGCTGGATTTCATATGCTTTCTGATACTTTGACATAGCACCAATTAACAGAGTCCAGTTTTAAATCCAAATTCAAAAGGGTAAACATCTTTTAGCACATAATGTAATGTCTATTCCAATTTCTTACTTGTGCTTTTATCAATTTTACAGGAGCGCTTGGATAGTTTTGCCCCAGTCATTAGGGTATTAATTCTGTTAAATCCCTATGAAGAACTAAATTATTCACTCATGCCAAGCCCTGGCGATTAAATTGTATAATATATAGATGAGATAATGTAGAGATTGACAAGGCTGACTAAATTTTTTTTCTGTAGTCATATTATCTTGTAATATTTCTAGCCAAGTTTTGTTTTGTTTGTTTGTTTATATTTTTTGCCACAGGGCATGTGTACTTGTTGGAAAGCAACAGAGAGAGAGAGAGAGAGTGAGGGGAAATGAGAAATCCTCCCCCAGATGGGATGGACATGCAGCAATCTTTTCCCTTCCATTCTTCTGGAATTCTGGGCATGCACACACACATGCATGGTGCGATTTTAAACCTGCCATGTCTGAGACTTGAACGGTGGTCAGCCATGTGAGAATCTAGTGCCTTAATCACCATGCAACATGTCCTTCTAGTCAAGTTTTTAAGGAGTGTTGTATTAGTAAAGGTAAAATAATCTTTTGTAGATAATTACTCAGTAATCCAGGGGGCTAGATACATCTAATAGAGTACAATCATTTATTATTTCAGTCTTCTAAGGTTTTTATTTCATGTCATAAAATTATAAATTTGTTCAAACGAAGACTGTGAGGGATGATTTTGAACTGAATTATATTAAATAATATTTTTCTAATGCATTAGTAGGTCCCAAAGTAAAAATAAACTAATAAGTGAAGAGATACTAAAAGATGTTCCAATTAAGTAAATTTCCTTTCTGGAATGTTCAATATAATAAAGTCAAGATTAGATAGAAGGAAACTCGTTTTATCGGAAGATTTTTGTGTGTATGATTTTAAAAGTTAAGCACTAGGACCAGCAGATGACATAAAGGTACGTTGCTAGATTCCCACATGGGAGACAGTGGTTTGAGTCCTGGACTTGGAGTTTTGAAACTCACCCTGGGTGCATGTGCGTGTGTGCCCAAGATCTTGAGGAGAGAATGGAGGAGAAGGGATTGCATGTAGCCACCCCCTGGGGCGATGTGATTTCTATCATTCTGTCTCTCTGTCTGTCTCTGTCTCTCCAACAAGTACACGTGCCCTATGGTAAAAATATCTTTAAGAAACTTAAGCATTATGATGTGCCCTAGCCACTGGCTACCATGCCAGGTATATTAGGCTTGGGACTTCATAGCCAAAGTTCCTGGAAATGCTTGCCAAACTAAATGCAAAGTAAGGAGAACAAATTAACTAGACAGCATCAAGATGTACAAGCACATTAGTAAATTCTGATACCTTAAGAAAGCTGTCACTGCAGATTAGAAAAGGTATGCCTAAACTGGGCCAGCCAGTGATGTGATGGTTAAGGTGGCTGGATCCCACATGGCTGACAGTGCAGTTTGAGCCTGAACCTGGCAGCTTGGAAAAACAAACTGGGCACATGTGCATGTGTGCCCCAAATCCTGAAAAGACGATGGAGAAGAAGGTATTGTGGGCGGCCCTTGTCCCCGGAGCGGGGGGAGGCTTTCTCACTTTCCTTCTCTCCTGCTGTCTCTCTTCAGTAAGCACAGATGTCCTCTGCAAATGACCCAAGTTAGATAAAATGTGATTATTAAAATTTCTGGTAGCTTAAGTGGTCTTTTGTTAGTAATAAAAAACACATAATGTGTAAAATAAAATATTAAAATAGAGGTATAGAAACTGAAAATAATAGACTTAGTTCAGTCCCAACTTCCTTCCCTCTGTGAAGGTAACTTACATATACATGTGTATGTTGAGAATGTATTTTAAAAATAAAAGCTGTATCACATTATACATCGTGTTTCCTAATTTTTTAGTTGGTAATTTATCACTAACTTCTTTCATGAAAATACTTACAGATCCTCAAGGCTACATATAATTAGGCTCTAAGATACAATGTACTTAGCAGAACCCTTGCTAATGAATATTTCAGTGTTCCAGTTTTTTTCAATATGTTGCACATTTTTGCACCTGTGCCTAATATTTGTTTCTTTCTATGTCTGACTCTTTGGATCCATTATTAGATGAGGGTTTTTATTTTTTTAAAAAAGATATTCTCTGGGAAGGACCTTGGATGATATCAAATAAAAAGTTGGGAAAGGAGAAAGATAAAAGGAAAGAAAATCAGGTTTCTAGATGAAGGACGAGATCGTCAGACCCTGATTGGATTAATGATTTATGTGTGCTAGCCCGAGCTTTGTGTTCTCACTTTTAGAAAATCGGTTTAAAATATCACACATAGGGGCCAGCAGGTGGCATAGGTGGCATTGGACTCCCATGTGGCTGATTGTGGTTTGAGTCTTGGGCCTGGCAGTTTGAAATTCACATTGGGCACATGTGTGTTCATGCCCAAAATCCCAGGAAGAGAATGGAGAGGGGATTACGGTATGGCCAGCCCCCTTGGGAGGTGATTTCTTGCTTTCTCTCTCTCTGTCTTCAGTGAGCATACACACCTGTAGTAAAACATTCTCTCTCTTAAAATACACACACACACACACACACACACACATATACACACACACCCAAAAGTGTCAGCATTGTGCTACATGCTATTATTATACACCCTGTAGTAAAACATTCTCTCTCTCAAAATACATACACACACACACACACACACACACACACACACACACATACACCTTAAAGTGTCAGCATTGTGCTACCTGCTATTATTATATATTATTTCTTCTTTTTAATTGACTTATTTTCATGACCAGTTATGACATTTTCAGTCACTCTTCTCTGGTGTCAGAAAGATCTTTCAGATTATCTTTGACTGAAGGTTGTTGCATGGAATAAAAGGAATAGTGTCAGAAGAATAAACACTGTGAGTAAAATTAAATGAAGTAATGCACAAGAGAGTTGCTGAGGGAGGAAGACTGTAGCTGGGATAATCGGGGAGGGCCTCTCACAAAAGGTAACACTGAAGGAGAAAATGCTTGATTAAGAAGAGCCAGGTGAATTGCTAAGAAAACTTTGTTTCAGATGAAGGAAGCTGTAAGTGCGAAGAAAGTAAGGCAGGAAATAATTTGGATTATTCATAGAGCTGAGATTTTCAGTATGTCTAGTGGAAAGTCAAGGATCAAACCAAGAGAATAATAATAATAATAATGATAAATAATAAAGAAAAATAAAAACAATACAAGTGATTTCAAGCTCAGTGGAAAGCTGTCGAAGGCTTAAACCACAGGGAATGTAATCTGATTTATGTAATTGTGTGGCTGATTTCAGACGTTTGGAGAATGGACTAAGGGCAAGGGTGGAAATAGGGAGACAGGGTGGGATGAGTTACTGAAATCCATCATGGACTAAGGATATATTCTGGAAGTAGACCCAAGAGGATTGCTGAGAGCTTGAATGAGGAATGTATAGAAAAAAACTATGGCCGCCTTCTAATCTAGAAGAGGAGGTTGACAGCTCATGGGGGTGGGAAAATGACAAAAGTTAGAATATGGAGCCTTTTGGGTGGGTTCTATTACAAACCTTTTTTTTTGGTCTGGAATTCTAAAAGGTAGTACCCTGAAAGTCAGAATGAATCAACATTCCTATATGCCAGAAAAAAAATTAAATGTCATTTAGTATTGTAAAAAATAATACAATATGCTAATTATCCTGTATGAATTATTTTACATTCTATTCTTTCATTATAAAATCACACTGTACCCCCATTAAGAGTGGAAATTAAAAAAATTTTAGATTTAAAAAAGAATAAAAGGGAAACATGGAAATTTAATTAGTAATTTTTATAAGATATGAAATGTTTCTATGAATAAGATGAAAAAGATATAAATAGAAAAATGTACCATTTTTATAGACAGGAAGATTATTATCCTCAAATTAATCATTATAAAATGGGACCAGTAGTTAGCGTAATGGCTATGTCACTGGACTCCCACGTAGTTGACCGCAGTTCGCGTCCCAGACCCGGTGACTTAAACTCACGCCAGGCGCGTGTGTGTGCGTGCCCAAGATCCTGAGAGGAGAATGGAGGAGAAGGGATTGCAGTGTGGCCATCACCCCTGGGGGGGTGATTTCTTGCTTTCTATCTCCCTGTCTCTCTCTGTCTGGTGAGCGCACACGCCCTATAGCAAAAACCCCTCCAAAAAAAATATATAATTTCCAATAAAATATACAATTAGAGGCATAGATTCATGTCATTACTATAGTTTTCTACACGTGAGGTTACAGCATATATTGACAAGCTGCCATAAA
>NW_006160205.1:2419310-2424301 GCF_000334495.1 Tupaia belangeri chinensis | reverse complement strand
GTATGGAGGAGAAGGGATTGTGGCATGGTCATCCCCCCTGGGGGGTGATTTCTCACTTTCTCCCTGTCTCTCTCTGTCTGTTGAGCGCACACGCCCTATAACAAAAAAAAAAAAAAAAAAAAAAAAAACACTCTCAAAATAAACAAAACAAAACAAAACAAATTAATCATTATAAATGTTATTAAAATAGGATTTACAAAATAAAATTCAAATAATGCTGTTCAGAAAGATGAAGATTGCTTGATTTTTCCACATTAAAACTAAGAAGTAATGTTCATTAGAAGATTTTATAAAGAGAAGGTATATGAAACCCAAATAACTAATATAAGATTTGTATAAAGACTATATTAATAATTTCTACAAAATAAAAGAAAATTTAAAAATGGTTTGTAGATGAATTGCAATAATAGTTCTTATCATTAATTTTCTCCTTTATTCACACTTTTTGTGACTTCTGGACAGCTCTTTAAAAAGTTAGAGTCTCTTGTGACTTGCTGTGGTCAGTAGACTAGACTGCATCAGAAGTAACAGTCTGACAGTTCAGAGCTCAGTTTTTTTGAGTACTATTAACCCAGATCTCTGTTTCCTTAGATCTATTTATTGGATATCCTACTGGAAAATGGGACAGATGTGGCTTAGTCTTTCCCACAGCCGAAACCTTAGCTGCCCAATTGGTGGACATAAGAGTGAGGCTCTCCTTGACCAGCCAGTCCTCAGCCAACCTTCATGCCCACTACAGACACACAAGCAAGCCTAGTCACAACCCACTGAACCTTGCCTGGAGCAGAAGACCACACAGACTCAAGTACTGTGAGCTAAATAAATACTTGTTGGTTTAACTTCCTAAGTTGTCAATAGTTTTGTCACTCAGAAAGAGCTAACTGATACCATATAGATAAGAAGCTTAAAGGTAGGTGCCATACTGAGGCCAGCAGTTGGCATGGTGGTTAAGGTGCTGGATTCCACATAGCTGACCGTGTTTTGACTACAGATTCAGCAGCTTGAAAATCATTCCAAGTGAGTATGTGAGTGCTGAAAATCCTGAGAGGAGAAGGGAGGAAAAGGGATTTCAGCATGGTTATATTCCCTGTGGGGTGATTTTTCACTTTCCCTTTCTCTTTCTCTCTATAGCAAGTGTACATGCCCTATGGGAAAAACCTAAAAAATAATTTTAAAAAATAGGTACTGTACAAAAGAATGCATATGAGTGACCAGTCAGCATATGAGATGTTCAGTATCATTAATCATTAGGGAAATATAAAATCTACAATGAGACCCCCACTACAAGAGCTAAAATTAGACTCATAATAATAAATGATGAAAAGAATATAAGAACACTTTGATTTTTATATGATGCTGGTAGGAGTGCAAATTGACATACAAAACACTGAGATACATAGATTGGCATTAATTAACAAAATTGAAAATACGAATACTTTATGGATAAGCATTTAATTCCCAGGAATATAGATAAAAGAAAAATGTGTATTTACATACCAAAAATCATATATGAGAATGTTCCTATCTGCGTTATTTTTAATAATCCTAAAATAACTGAAAATAACCTACACTGAAAATAACCAGCTCTCCATCAGTTGTAAAATGAGTAAGTCACAATAGTCCTACAATGGAATACTATACAACAGTAAAAAATTACAGTTCAAAGAAGTAACATTGTTACTCTCACATGGTAACAAGAGGGCAAAAGAAGTCAGATGTAATAATACTACTATATTATTTCAATTATCTAAATCTCAAAAAGACAAAACTAAGCTATTTTGCAATTTATACCCCATAGGAGACAAAAATATAAAGAAAAACAGGGAAGTGATCATCTATAAAAATAGAACAATGGTTATATTTAATAGACAGTGAAAAAATCATTAACTAGGAAGGGGCAGCCAGTGTTCTGGAATGCTGGCTGAGTCTGATTTCTTGACCTAAATGGTGGTTGCATGAATGTTTGCTGTGTGATAATTCATTAATTAGTACAGCTATGTACTTTTAATTCCATAATGAACAGATTAAAGAGACAGAGGGGCCTCATTGAGTTCAGGAGCAACAATTGTGAATCTTTTGCTGAAAATCTACCAATCTGCTGCTCCCTTGCCATTACCACTCCTACTTCATCCATGAAACAAAATAATGGGTTGACCAGGAAGCTTTAAGTTCCTCTTTAGCATTCTGAGATGTTAAGTGTTAAGATAGAGTGCTAGTCCAGTAGTTTTGACACATAGACCAAATAGTGAGTCCTAATATTTGTGAGAAATGACATCTGATGGACTGGGTTGAGATTTCGATGAGATTTGAGTAGCAACCCACATCAGCTAAGGTACTCCTTACAGTGCTTTGCACCTTGCTCCTTGCGCGGCTCAGTCATGCTGAAGGCGTGTCCCTGTCTCTCAGTTTTATAGAGTTGTCAGCAGAAAACAGCAGGATGCTAATCAGGAGATGCCTATACCTTGTCAGCGTACTCCCTTATGCTACTCCCCTATCTCATTTTTGTGACAAGATGATTATTTATTTACCTAATTCAAAGACTGTTCAATGTAGCAACAAATGATTTTGAGTTGCTTATCATACTTATATAGGCATGTCCTCCTGTCACCGTAAAACATTCCTGATAAAAACAAACTTTGGGTATGAACCACATTCTAGTAATGACATATAAGACTGCCCTCTAATAAAAGTACGTTTGGTCTTAGAAGACTTAAGGACTAACCTGGAATTTGTAACACACACATAATGCAAATATGTTTAGTTTTCTTATGTATGTGAGGTGTAAGTAACTCATTCAGCCACGTTACTTATAAAGACATGTTACTTATGATACAAATGTCTTTTATTTTGAGTTGTCAGAAAAGTCATGACACATTTTTCTGTTTCTATGGAAAAATGCTCATGACTTTTCCAGTGACCCAGTATATTGAGGAAAGTAGTTCATTAATATATCCTTGATTCATTTTGCTATTTCTATTTTTCTGTCAATGGAATTAACATCAATAATGAAAATTATTTTCAACAATGCTTATAGGAACAAAGGTTATTTGACCTGAGGCTTCACCTGGAGAACCTTTTGAAAAGAAATATTCCCTAAGCTACCCTAGACTCACTCAATCTATTTTTTTTTTCTCAGACAAGTCCTATAGTCTGAATTTTTGACAACTTTGAAAACCTATTGAATTCCTGATTTAAAAACCATTAGTATGAAAGACAATGAAGAGCCAGTCAGTGGCATGGTGGTTAGGGTGTCAGAATCCCACATGACTGACAGCAGGGTTCAAGTCCTAGACTTATCAGCCTGAGAAATACAGTGGGTCCATGTGTGCATGCCCAAGATTCTGATAGGAGGAAGAGATGGAGGAGAAGAGATTGTGACATGACCTCCTCCCGTGGAGGGGTGCTTTCTCATGTTCCCTCTCCCTCTCTCTCTCTTTCTCTTTTTTTTTTTTTATTGTCTCTCTTGGACAAGCATGCATGCCTTTGGCAAAATATTTTAAAAATGACATTGCAAAAAATTTCTCTTTAAAAAGAGATACCTCCACATCAGTATCATACGTATTACTTTGTGTATGTATTTTTGCCTGCTGTTGCCTTGCCTCTCTGCTAGAATATAAGCTTCATGGAAATAAAGACCTCTAGGTCTATTTCACCACTGTCTTCTGACACACAGCACAAAGGTTAGCATCTATTGTTTGTGGGCCAAATCAAGCTCACCTGTCTGATTTTATAAATAAAGTTATTTTTGGTATGCATTGCTGCTCATTGGTTTATGTGTTGTCTTTAGCTGCTGTCATGCTACAGTGGCTAAGTGGAGTAGTTGGTGACAGAGACCATCTGGCTTGCAAAGTCTAAAATATTTATTCTTTACAGAAATCACGTGCTGATCTCTGATCTAGAAAAATGGCTAGCATATAGTGGGCTCTCCACAATTGTTGAATACTGAAGGAATGAAATCATCTTTTATTAGTGTCTCTAAGCAACCCTCTTTTGCTCAAATAAGTTTATTTTCGCAGTTACCCTTAATTAATTGTTTTATTACACTGTGGTTTCTCCTTGGAAACTTCCTCCCCTCATTGCGTTATTAAGTGCCCTTCATTTTCCCTTGGAGCCAATCTGGGGTTTTGGTTATGCTAAAGTACGAGATATAGGAGTATATGAATCAATTTATGCACAACTTCTCAGGAGCACATTAATTACATGCTAGAGTTTTTTTGAGCTCTCTTTATTCTCAGAAGAGTGGCAGTAGTGTATCAGATTACGAGTTAAATGGGAAGTCAAGTTAATAAGGATGAACTGCGGTATAGTAGAGTGGTAGGTATGATTTGTTATTTTCCTCAGTTGGATTTAATGATAGGTTATCAGCATCCAGGAATGAAATACACTCTCTTGTAATAGGTACCAGAAAGCATAGTGAACTGGTTTCTAAATTTGTAATCCCATTAACTATCTATTGATACATAACTTGGGCAGTGGGCTACTTCTACAAATGAGCATTGCTCAGTTTCATCTTCAGCAACTAGAAAAAACTAAGAGGGTGTTTATAGGTCCGTATAATTACATTGCTTTATATTAGTAAACTTGATAACAAGAGACCAGAAAATACAGTGGAATCACAGGTTAGTATAAGGGTTAGATTTTAAAAAGTTTTCATCACTTCATAAGGAAAACTTTCATGGAACCAAACTTACCATTTATTTAAGTGGCCATATTTTTTTTAATTGAGATGAAATATACATAACATTAAATTGGTCTTTTTAAGTGTATCAGTTGTTTTGTGGTTAATTTATTTTACTTACCATATGTTTTCAAGATTCATCCATGTCATTATGTATGACAGAATTTCCTTCTTTTTCAAGAGGAATAATATTCAAAATCTAATGTCAAGAAGCTTTTTCCCTGTTTTACTCTGAGTTCTTTTTAAAACATTTTTATTATTATTCATACATTAAATCACTCTACATCATTTAGATTGCAAAGAGACTTTACCC
>NW_006160205.1:2336345-2418066 GCF_000334495.1 Tupaia belangeri chinensis | reverse complement strand
AGACTTTACCCAGCATTATATACACCTCAGTCCAGCCCACTCGAGACCACCATACACATCCTTGTCAACAGATAATAAACCTTATCTGTGTCCCACAAGTGTCTTACCTCTCAATTCTCCTTCCAAATTTCCTATGCTCTTCCCCCTCCCATATTCTCTTTCTGCTTTGTCTCTAGTGTCCAATACAATTTTTAATACTTTTATGTTCTTCAGTCTTTCAGTCTCTACCCTAGAGTGAGGACAGTTGTTATATGTTAAGTGGAGGCATACAATGTCTCTCTTTTATAGCCTGACTTGCTTCACTCAGCAACAAATCTTCCATATTCCTCCACTTTCTATCAAATTCCAGGGCCTTGCTGTTTTTTTTTATGACTGAATAGTATTCCATGGGGTATATGTGCCACAATTTTTCAATCAATTCATCTGTTTGTGGACATTTGGGTTGGTTCCATGTCTTAGCAATTGTGAGTAATGCTGCAATGAAAATAGTTGTGCAAGCGCTTTTCTGCGTGCTTTCCTGTCCTTTGGGCAGATACCCAGGAGTGGAATTGCTGGTTCATATGATAGTTCTATCTGAAGGTCTTTGAGGAACCTCCATATCATTCTTCACAGTGGCTGGACCAATTTACATTCCCACCAACAGTGTAGGAGTGTTTCCCTTTAACCACATCCCCACCAGCACTTGTCATTATTATTATTATTATTTTTTAATCTTAGCCTTTCTGACTGGGGTTAGGTGATATCTCATTGTAGTTTTGAATTATTCTGAGTTCTTAAGTTGAGGTCTTTGATCCATTTTGAGTTTATTTATTTATTTACTTTTGGAAGTATAAGTACCCACTTTTATTCTTTTCGAATGGATATACAGCTTCCCCAGAACCATTTTTTGAAAAGATGGTCCTTTCTGCATCAAATGATCTTCGCATTAATGTCAAAAATAATTTGATCATATATGTAAAGGTTTATTTCTGGGCTTTTTGCTCTAATGTGTTAGTCTATATGTCTATCTTTATGCCATTACCACACTGTGTGTGTGTGTGTGTTTAAGAATTATTATATTGAACTTTATTTATTTTACTTATCCACTTCAATTTAACCAGAGAGGGACAGAGAGAGAGAGAAAGAGAGAGAAAGTGAGAAAGCAAGCCACCAGGTTTAGGACTCGAACTGCAGTGGGCCATGTGAGAGTGAGAGTCCAGCTCCCTTAACCACCACACCACCTGGCAGCACCAAAGCTATAATTACTATAGCTTTGAAATCAGGAAGTGTGAGACCTCCAGCTTTCTTCCTCTTTTGAAAATTATTTTGGCTATATGGGGTTACCCATACAGTATGATATGTATAGTTTCTTGGAACTTAAGACAGTAAAATCTTGGTATATTAGTTTGAAAACTACTGACCTAGGTTAAAAAAAGAAAAAAGGAAAACAGGACATTCATAAACATTTATCCACTAGAAATTTTCAATCCATCCTTCCTTTGAGAGAACTATGAAATCCTTAATAGTAGGAGGGTTGGGCGGGGGAGGGTGATAGTGGTAGAAAATACAGGATAGCTCTGTTTACCTACAGGTTTTGCATCAGTTTTCAAAGTAAGCATCTGTAGCCTCCATGTTTATATCTAGACCTGGTTAGCCTAGTGGAGGTTACAGAGATGACGCAGCCTCATCTTGCCTAGGTGAGGTTCATAATCTTAGAATAAGGAGTCGTTTGAAGAGACACCATTGTCCATCTTAGTGTTTTTATGCAACAGATACTTATTATTTATTTATTATTTATATTTGTTTTATTTATTTATTATAAAATACTTTATAATAATTGCAAAAGATTTAGTGAAGATTAATTGCAGGATGTTTATATGGAGGACTCATATTTATTAATAATATCAACTAATGTTTATAGAGTACTCATTGTACTTTATAAACCAAGCACTTTGCTAACCCTTTAGGTGTATGTATATGTGTGTGTGTGTGTGTGTGTGTGTGTGTATGTAATATTTAATATTCACAACTGTCTCATGAGATGGGCTCTCTTTTTTTATTTCATTTTACAGAGAAGACAAATGAGGTCTGCTAATAAGACATGAATCTGAGTTTCAAACCTCAGTCCATGTAACTCTAGTCTAATTTTCATGATGCTCCTATTCTATCTGGATCTGTGATACAACTCTCTTTATTATTTAGTTTTGAATTCCTATATTGTTTATTTATATTTTATTATTTATCTTTTATAAAGATTATGGAAGAAGTTTGTTTTTCTGTTGTTATTTGGGGATCATCACTCTAGAACCCATGATAATAGATGTTCTCAGAGAACTTCATTTTGCTAAGAAAATGAAGAAGACTATTTGAACTATTGAAAGCGTTAATACCTTTTTCCCAGGTGCCTATCACTTTTAGGAATGCAATGGTCTAGTTCTAATTTTTATGGACATATACCTTAAATGTTAATTAATGGTAATGTAAGAGTTTTATACACAACCTGGATTGAAGGCTCAATCACAAATTCAAATCCTGCATTGAATCAACTGTGTATTCTTACTTACAGTAGGTTTTTATTTGGTCTCAGCTAACATCCAGTATTGTGTCAGCAGAATTGGGATATAAAACCCAGCATATAGATTTCTCCAAGTATTAATAAAGCAAAAGCATGCCTTAATATTTAAATTTAGGCTGAAAAATACTTTTTATAATGAATTCACCTTAATTAATAGTACACAGTTTAGACTTTTTAAATGTACATGATTGTGTGTGTGTGTGGGGGGGGCACATGTGAACGCATGTGTACATCTCTTCCTGGGTCAGAAGCTTCTTGTGAGTAAACTTAGGACATTCTGGCTCAATAATTATTAAATGATAGGGAGAAAAATAAGGCCATTTCCCTGAGTCTTTAAAAATGCTGGCAGAACTTTTTATTCTGTGTAGTGGATCTTTCACATATGCAAGCTTATTTTTGGTGTTCCAAGAAATCTGAAGTTCACTAACAAGGTTTCTGAAGAACACTCTTGAACTGAATGTACAAGCAATAGTTGAATAAGAACAGTATGTGTTTGGAGTGCAAATGAACCAGCTGGGATACTAAGTTCTCCATGGTGTCCCTAATTCAATAATCATGGGTTTTCCAATTCTTCCAAAATGAGACAGTGTTAATGATTGAATATAAAAATATGAACATAAATTGTATATAATTAACAATTTTGTTCAGTACCATACCTTTCTCATCTAGATCAAACAAAAAGCAGCACACAATGCATTTAACAGTGCTTGACAATGAATTAGAAAAGGATACTTCAGAAATTTAAGCATAATTCTTAGATATGAACCTTAAAGTTTTATAGGGAGAAATTCTGGAAATATGAAGTGAAGATTAATTGCAGGAGGTTTATATGGAGGAGTCTTGTATTTATTAATAACATCAACTAATGTTTATAGAGTACTCAATGTACTCTATAAACCAAGCACTCTGCTAACCCCTTAGGTATATTGTTCTTTTATATTCACAACTGTCTCATGAGGCAGGCTCTCTTTACTCCATTTTATAGAGAAGACAAATGAAGTCTGCTTGTAGGACCTGGACCTGAGTTTCAAACCGCAGTCTGTGTAATTTGAGTCAAATTTTCATGATGCTCCTATTCTGTCTGGGTCTCTGATACAACTCTCTTTATTATTCAGTCCTGGATTTCTATGTCATTTAGCTTTCCTACTAATTTTGAGAATTACCCATTCTAGTATATAGCCAGTCTTCCCTGTCCCCCTTGGCAATGACACCATGACTGAGAGGAGTGATCCTTGTTGTGTATAGATTTCATAATGCTTATAAATACTCAGCCAAAGGTGCTTCTCTCTTCTATGTTGTGTCAGTTACAAAAAGTTAAATAGATACTTATGTTCTTGGAGAAGTGTGGGTTGGAAAAGAATCATAAATAAGATGAAGAAAATAGAATGAAAAGATTATATGGAACTAAACACAATGCTCAACTTGAGCCATCCGTATGATAGGAATGCTTATTCCTACACAGGGAAGGAAAATAGGTAGAGGTCATTTTTTTCAAAAAAATTATTTTATTTAACTTTATTATTATTATTGTTATTATTATTATTAAAATAGCCTTTATAACCCAGTACTATCGCTGTGCCTCTTCTCCCCCCATTTCTTTCTTCTTTTGTCCTTTTGTTTCCATGTGGGAGTTCAGTGCCCTTAACCACCACGCCACCTGCTGACTCTTGTAGATATAATTTTAGGACCATGTTCTAATGAAAGCCAATGTCAAGACAAACCTAGTAGTTTGCCATTGACATAGTGTATGTGTTTTACATAAAAGGCAAAAGCCCAAGTAAGTTGTTTATAATCCCATAAATAGACCTTGAAGTCAATGGTAAATGTATTTGTTTTTATATTAAGACTTCTGGTGCTCCTGCTATAACTTGCTTCATGCCATTTGTATATGTGTGTACGTGTATGTGCAAGCCAATTTTCATATTTTACATATATGAATATATATAGGAAATATTTACATGCATGCACATATATAATATTTATAATTTTTTTTTTTTTGGAGAGGTTTTTGCTATAGGGCGCGTGCGCTCGCCAGACAGACAGAGACAGAGAGATAGAAAGCAGGAAATCACCCCCCAGGGGGAATGGCCACGCCGCAATCCCTTCTCCTCCATTCTCCTCTCGGGATCTTGGGCACGCATGCACACGCGCTCGGCGTGAGTTTAAGCCACCGGGTCCGGGACTCGAACCGCGGTCGACTACGTGGGAGTCCAGCGACATAGCCATTACGCTAACTGCTGGTCCCCTATAATTTTTCATATATACACCCTAAATTATGACTCTTTTGGGATGGGAGTTTAATCCACCAGAAATAGCAGTAAAAAAAGATTTAGTACTTTCTCTTTAACAAGTATTTCTATGAATTCCTTCCCTCTCCCTCCCTTGCTTCCTTTACTTTCTTTTTCAACTCAGATTGCTGTTATACAAACATTTCTTCTTGCCAAAGGAAAAATGCATGTTTCTCATCCTTGAGGTTCAAGCTAATTCTCAGGTTCACCTCCTAAGATGTGAAGATGTATTTTCAGTGCAGAAGATTGGAGCTTGCATGCACATATACCTGGAATGTTATAAGGCACTGGATCCAGGACTTGAACCGTGGTCGACTATTTGAGAGTCCAGTGATAGATCCGTTATGCCATCTGCAGGTCCCTCATTATTTGTCTTTTTAAGCTCAAATATAGATTCCTAGCACAGGGCTGGTCACTGAAGGCAGCCCTCTTTAAATGTTTGTTAAAAGAATAACTGTCACTGTCTTTGGTATCCCACTTCCCATTCCCTCAGTTTATTTTTCATTTTAGCCATAGCTGTGGTGAGCAGTACTTTGGGGGTTCAGACTTACTTTACACTGACAGCACCTGCCTCAGGCCTTTGTATTATAAGGACTTTTCTAAACTGAGAGAGTGTGATTAGCCTCTATGCCAAGGTATTTCAAATGCAATCTCTAACCATGGTGGAGTTTGGGAAGGAGGGCAGGTGGGTGGCTGCTGCAACCTCCCATCCTCCAGTGGGCAATGCTAGAAGGTGTTCTGTGTGCTTCTGGGAAGCCCCAGTAGCTTCTCAGCAGCCTCTGGTGCCTATAAAAGAGACCATCAAACACATCCTTTTATTAGGTTGGTTCTTTCATTGTATCACCTACCTGTTCCCTTGCCCCTGTCTCCTAAACTTATATCCCCCCAAAAACCTATCTGTACTTATGTACCTATGTCCATGTCTATGATTTCTGGGGACCCAAACTCAGATGTAGTTTTTCTAAAACCCTAGTGCTGAAGCCAGTGGTTTTGTGGAAATCTGCTATGAACCCCTTTTGTCCTATCCAGTGCTGATTTCCCAGTGCCCAGCACAATGTCTGATCACCCGTGACATCAGCAGATACAAGCTGAATGATAAAGTCAATGAGAAAATGAATAAACATGCTTTGGAACTTGATAATGGACAGGTCAGTTGCTGCTGTTCAGTTTATTTCCCAAATGTTGTACTGGAAACATGGCCAAAGGATGTCAAAATCTTCTTACATGGTGGGACCAGCAGTTAGGGTAATGGCTATGTCGCCGAACTCCCCTGTAGCCAACCGCAGTTCGAGTCCCAGACCCGATGGCTTAAACTCACACCGGGTGCGTGTGCGTGCGTGCCCAAGATCCCAAGAGGAGAATGGAGGAGAAGGGATTGCGGCATGGCCATCTCCCCTGGGGGTGATTTCTCGCTTTCGATCTCTCTGTCTCTCTCTGTCTTTCTGGTGAGTGCACGTGCCCTATAGCAAAAACCTCTCTGAAAAAAACAAAAAATCTTCTAACAAGGACTCTTGCATCATGCTTGGTTTCTTTCATCTTTACCATGTAAACTTTCAGTTTCCTCACAAATACTGCAAAGGAGGGGAAAATTGATCCATTGGATGGGTTTCTTTTTTCCCAAGTATGTGTGTGTGTGTATAAATGTTATACATGTCAGTAAATATTAATTGATCCTCTTATGGGCCCTGCCCAGGTTTGGATAATAGAAATGAGTGAACTATTAGATGTAGACCTTGGAAGAAGGAGCTTATAGACCAGATACAGTCAAAACTACATCATGGGATGATGTTTGGGCACTATGAGGGCAGCTGTCATTAGAGGCATATCATGTAATATGGGGTTCATTTGACCACATTCTTCATTTGCTAATATAATCACACAGCAGCCTTCCAGGCAGACTGGGAACATGAGATGTACTTTCTTTATGTGGGCATATCTCTGCATCATTACACAAGAGCAATTTGCATGAACTTCTTGATGCGATGAGTTTATAACTTCAACTTTTCTCAAGGAGGAAGGTTTGAATTTTAAAACAGTTAAGCTATGGAATCTGATAAGCTTGGTAACTTTAGATATTGATTTAGAATAATTGATATTACTGCATAGCTTGAAAAAAAGAAAATGTGTAAAATAGGACTTTATTGCAAGAATGATTAGTATAAAATGCAAATTCATAAATGAGCTTTCAGTGGTTGACTTTGACTCAATCAGACTACAAACAAAATTCACCAATCAGAATTCTGGAATTCCTGAGTTGGACTATGACTCACTTGATCACTAATGAAGAAGAGATGATCTTTATAGATAAATCATAAGAGAATGAGCCTTATTTCATGATGAATAATAAAATATTAAGACAGGACCAGCAGATGGCATAATGGTTATATTTCTGGACTCCCACATGGGCAACCGGGCAACCACAATGTGAGCCAGACCTGGTGGCTTGAGACTCACGCTGGGTCCATGTGCATGCATGCCCAAAATCCTAAGAGGAGAATGGAGGAGAAGGGACTGTGGTATGGCCATCCCCCCTGAGGGGTGATTTCTCACATTTTGTCTCTTTTTTTCCCCCTCTCTCTCTGGTCAGCTCCATGAGCCCTATATTTATTTATAAATAAATAAATAAGCAGAAAAATAAATAAATAAAAGATTAGGGCTACTAATATTGTAAAAGAAACAGAAAATGGACAAAAGGCAGAATATGTGAATTAAGCTATTCAAAAGAGGCCAAAGTAAAAGATATTAATGACTTAAGCTTGCTTCCAATATCACTTTTGTTTAATAGCTTTCTAGCTTTCAAGCTGTTCTTAGTTACAATGTTGCAAAAACATAATCATAGGTAAGATGCATTTGGGAGAAAAAATATGTCTGGATTAAAGAAGAGAAAGACATTAAGTGTGTGTGTCTTCAAGATTTGGGTTAGTGGATTTGGTGGCGCATGGCAGCTGCTGCTATTGATAATGTTGATGACAGTCATGATGGTAATGGTGGTAGCGAGGATGGTGGTGATGACGATGGTGAATGACGGTAATAATTATTACGGCTAACGTTTATGGCTCAGCACTTCTACTTTTTTTTTAATCCTTATAACCACTGACTGATTCACAGTAGGGTATAATCATTTTCATAATTATTATTAAGGTTTTAGAGCTGGAGAAACAGGCTTGGCGAGGACACACAATAAGCAGCAAAGCCAAGGTTCACACTCAGGGAGGCTGTCTCCAGAGGCTACACACTTAATTCCACGTAGTTTTCACACTAGTCTAACATCTTGCATTCCATTTTAAATTTGTCAGGATCAGAGATCATCCAAATTCAGTTCCAAGCAAGACCCTACGTCCCACTGCTAAGGGACTTCAGAGTGTAATGAATAGAAAATTGTGTACCGATTCTGAGGTTAATAGCTAAGAGGCAGGACACCAACTGCAACTTTATTAGCCAGGCAACAATTTCATTAAGTAGACAAGTAACTCACAAGGGGACTGAGCAAGATGATGTTGTGTTGTAAAGGTCAAAAACTGGTTTCCTATAGATTTAACTAACGCCAGAAACAGGAGTGGTTTGAAATTGGTAGCTCTGTACACACTCACAGCACACTCCCTACACATGTGTACATAAACGTCACTCCTGATTGTCTTCTAAGTTCTCATGATTCGTCCTCCCTGCTCTTCCCCCTCCCTGATTCAGGGTAGACACATGCCCTAGCGAGGAAATCTTGGGGACTTCGAGCAGTCCCTTGGGAATCATTTAGTCATCAGTGGCTAAGTCCTTATCTCTTAGTAGGATTCCAATTTTCCTCACACTACTCAAGATCAGTGCATTAACCTCAAACTGAGTGCTTCAGGAAAAAAGAAGTAAAGAAAAAAAAAGCCTTTTACTCAAAGCTGATTTCTAAGACAAGGAAACCTTTCTAGACTAAGTGCAAATGTGCAGCTTTTGTCTCCTGCCCTTTAAACTTAGATTTAAGAACAAATTGTGCTGATTAACACTGTAAAAGGAAAACCTTTTTCTCATCCTAGAATACCCAAATCCCCCAGGAGTTCATCTTCAAAAAAATCTCAACTTCTACAAATAATACCATAAAATATAATTAAAATAAACATCTAAAAGGGGTCCCCTGCTTGTCAGGATCTGGTCTAAGTACTTGGCTGATACTGTCCCGTCTGTCTAATCCTCATGACAAATCATGTTGTCATTTGTCTAGTACAGTGGGTTGTCAGGGTCCAGAGAGGTTAAGCAATCTTCCTAACCTCACACAGTTGGTAAGTGATAAAGTCAGGATTTGAACCCCATGATTGACTTGATCCTTCTCTACATCTGGTGTGGTTAGAATGGAAGCCACTCTAGTTTAAGCACTGCTATGTCTAATCTCAGCATTTCCATAGAGCCCTATCATTCAAGGGTCAGAAGTTTACATGTTGGCTATATATCAATTTGATGAATTTATGCAAATTAAACCACCTCTTCAAGTTCCGGTTTTTCGCATCTGTTAAGTGAGGTTCACAATGACTGTTTCACAGGTTGCTTGTGTGAATTTTTTTTTTTTTTTGCTATAGGGCGTGTATGCTTGCCAGAGAGACAGAAGGTGAGAAATCACCCCCCTCCCAGAAGGGATGGTCACACTGCAACCCCTTCTTCTCCATTCTCCTCTTGGGATCTTGGGCACGCATACACACACACCCAGCATGAGTTTTAAACTGCTGGGTACAGTACTCGAGCTGTGGTCAACTACATGGGAGTCCAGCAGCATAATCATTACACCACCTGCTGGTTCCCACTGGTATGAATTAAGAAAGACATCATTTCTGAAGGTATTGTATCCAAGTATTCCTTTCATTTCCTTCTGTGACCGGTACCTTATGTCTTGACCCTTAAACTAGAGGCTGATTCCCTAACCTGATAGTTCTCCAAAGCACTTATTATCATAAGTTTGTAATGTATGTTCCCTACTGGGAGAGTCTGAATTTTAAAATTCAAAAGCCTTTCTAAAAGATCTTCTTCTATTTCAGTAATGGTGTTTTCCATCCCTGTAATACAATGTTTGCCAAACTGGGTTCCATGAGAGTTATAACCACATAGTCCAGAAGAAAAATTTATTCCTGAAATAAGTTTGAGGGACCAGCAGTTGGCATAATGGTTATGTTGCTGGACTCCCATGTAGTTGACCATGGTTCAAGTCCTGGACCCGGTGGCTTAAACTCACGCTGGGTGTGTGTGTGCGTGCATACCCAAGATCCCAAGAGGAGAATGGAGGAGAAGGGATTGTTCTTAGTTACAATGTTGCAAAAACATAATCATAGGTAAGATGCATTTGGGAGAAAAAATATGTCTGGATTAAAGAAGAGAAAGACATTAAGTGTGTGTGTCTTCAAGATTTGGGTTAGTGGATTTGGTGGCGCATGGCAGCTGCTGCTATTGATAATGCTGATGACAGTCATGATGGTAATGGTGGTAGCGAGGATGGTGGTGATGACGATGGTGAATGACGGTAATAATTATTATGGCTAACGTTTATGGCTCAGCACTTCTACTTTTCTTTTAATCCTTATAACCACTGACTGATTCACAGTAGGGTATAATCATTTTCATAATTATTATTAAGGTTTTAGAGCTGGAGAAACAGGCTTGGCGAGGACACACAATAAGCAGCAAAGCCAAGGTTCACACTCAGGGAGGCTGTCTCCAGAGGCTACACACTTAATTCCACGTAGTTTTCACACTAGTCTAACATCTTGCATTCCATTTTAAATTTGTCAGGATCAGAGATCATCCAAATTCAGTTCCAAGCAAGACCCTACGTCCCACTGCTAAGGGACTTCAGAGTGTAATGAATAGAAAATTGTGTACCGATTCTGAGGTTAATAGCTAAGAGGCAGGACACCAACTGCAACTTTATTAGCCAGGCAACAATTTCATTAAGTAGACAAGTAACTCACAAGGGGACTGAGCAAGATGATGTTGTGTTGTAAAGGTCAAAAACTGGTTTCCTATAGATTTAACTAACGCCAGAAACAGGAGTGGTTTGAAATTGGTAGCTCTGTACACACTCACAGCACACTCCCTACACATGTGTACATAAACGTCACTCCTGATTGTCTTCTAAGTTCTCATGATTCGTCCTCCCTGCTCTTCCCCCTCCCTGATTCAGGGTAGACACATGCCCTAGCGAGGAAATCTTGGGGACTTCGAGCAGTCCCTTGGGAATCATTTAGTCATCAGTGGCTAAGTCCTTATCTCTTAGTAGGATTCCAATTTTCCTCACACTACTCAAGATCAGTGCATTAACCTCAAACTGAGTGCTTCAGGAAAAAAGAAGTAAAGAAAAAAAAAGCCTTTTACTCAAAGCTGATTTCTAAGACAAGGAAACCTTTCTAGACTAAGTGCAAATGTGCAGCTTTTGTCTCCTGCCCTTTAAACTTAGATTTAAGAACAAATTGTGCTGATTAACACTGTAAAAGGAAAACCTTTTTCTCATCCTAGAATACCCAAATCCCCCAGGAGTTCATCTTCAAAAAAATCTCAACTTCTACAAATAATACCATAAAATATAATTAAAATAAACATCTAAAAGGGGTCCCCTGCTTGTCAGGATCTGGTCTAAGTACTTGGCTGATACTGTCCCGTCTGTCTAATCCTCATGACAAATCATGTTGTCATTTGTCTAGTACAGTGGGTTGTCAGGGTCCAGAGAGGTTAAGCAATCTTCCTAACCTCACACAGTTGGTAAGTGATAAAGTCAGGATTTGAACCCCATGATTGACTTGATCCTTCTCTACATCTGGTGTGGTTAGAATGGAAGCCACTCTAGTTTAAGCACCGCTCTGCTATGTCTAATCTCAGCATTTCCATAGAGCCCTATCATTCAAGGGTCAGAAGTTTACATGTTGGCTATATATCAATTTGATGAATTTATGCAAATTAAACCACCTCTTCAAGTTCCGGTTTTTCGCATCTGTTAAGTGAGGTTCACAATGACTGTTTCACAGGTTGCTTGTGTGAATTTTTTTTTTTTTTGCTATAGGGCGTGTATGCTTGCCAGAGAGACAGAAGGTGAGAAATCACCCCCCTCCCAGAAGGGATGGTCACACTGCAACCCCTTCTTCTCCATTCTCCTCTTGGGATCTTGGGCACGCATACACACACACCCAGCATGAGTTTTAAACTGCTGGGTACAGTACTCGAGCTGTGGTCAACTACATGGGAGTCCAGCAGCATAATCATTACACCACCTGCTGGTTCCCACTGGTATGAATTAAGAAAGACATCATTTCTGAAGGTATTGTATCCAAGTATTCCTTTCATTTCCTTCTGTGACCGGTACCTTATGTCTTGACCCTTAAACTAGAGGCTGATTCCCTAACCTGATAGTTCTCCAAAGCACTTATTATCATAAGTTTGTAATGTATGTTCCCTACTGGGAGAGTCTGAATTTTAAAATTCAAAAGCCTTTCTAAAAGATCTTCTTCTATTTCAGTAATGGTGTTTTCCATCCCTGTAATACAATGTTTGCCAAACTGGGTTCCATGAGAGTTATAACCACATAGTCCAGAAGAAAAATTTATTCCTGAAATAAGTTTGAGGGACCAGCAGTTGGCATAATGGTTATGTTGCTGGACTCCCATGTAGTTGACCATGGTTCAAGTCCTGGACCCGGTGGCTTAAACTCACGCTGGGTGTGTGTGTGCGTGCATACCCAAGATCCCAAGAGGAGAATGGAGGAGAAGGGATTGTGGCTTGGCCAACCCCCCTGGGGGGTGATTTCTCTCTGTTTCTCTGTCTCTCTGTCTTTCTGGTGAGCGCATGCACTCTATAGCAAAAACCATTCCAAAAAAAAAAAGTTTGAAAAATACTACATACTGTTAGAGACTCCCATACATATTGCGTTATCAGAAACTTCAGTTAAGTCCTACAATGTAGAAGCTTGTTGATGTCTTTGACTATGCAACATTTAGTTCACTTTTTTTCATCAAGACATACTTAATAGAACAAGTTTCAGTTCAGGAAACGCTGGCATGGAGCCTTTCAGGCATCTATTTTATTTATTATTGATTTGCTAATTTCTCAAAACACCTCTGTCAGGTGGCATTGCCCTGGAACAGAGCCCACCACACCCAGGTGACCATAGCACTGGTCAATAGCCTTGCAGCTGTTCTTGCAGGAAGCTAAAGCTGGAGGCAAAATCACCTTAATTCCTACTCTTGAATTAGTTTTGAACATAAACAATGCCTTTTTTAATGATGTAATTTCAGGAATTCCAGACACTGGAGCATTTTCTGCTAACATTTGGGGCAGTGAAGCTTCTGGGCAAAAGGCATACATAGCTTATTTTCCAAGCTCTAATTTATTTCCAAGGAAATAAATCCTTCCATTTATTTCTACTTGTGCTGGTACCACACTTGCCCAAGCCATCCAGGCCTCCACAGAAGCCTCCCAAATAGATTCCCTGTTTCTTGTCTTACTCCATTGACTACCCTTCCTCCACCCAGGAATCTGGTTACTATCCACAGCACAGCACAGCCATGCGTACCACTCTGAAACTTTCTCTTTTCTTAGGAACAAGGCCCCAGTTTGTTCCATGCCCTGGAAAGCCCTTTGTATCTGGCTCTTATCCTGTCACCAATCTCCTCTCATCTCAGTGTCCCTGTCCTACTACATTGCAGCCACGTTTCTTTTCAAACTATTTTACCATTTCTATCAAACTGTTTTCTGCCTCAGGGCCTTTGCAGCTTACCAGCAAGTGGCAGGGACAGCTCCTTCCCATCCTGGACATCTAAGTTCAAGTATTATCTCCCATAAAATACTTCCCTGTCATCCTTGACTAAAGTGACCTTTCTAGCTAGTCACACAGTTTCTTTCCTTCACAGCGCAGTTATTTTCTTGTTCATCTTTGGGTTGGCTTGTCTGTTGTCTGCCTCCTTTGTAGAAGAGGCAGGCTCATGAGGGCAGAGACATTTTCTGATGGTTTTCTATTTCATCCTTGGTAACTGCAAAATACATGTTAATAGCAGGCTCTTATTAAGCACTTCAGGAAATAAACGCATATGAAATGAATGAACTGGTGAATTATATTCTCCCAGGCAGATTCCTTGCACCGTGTATGACTGGTCACGTATATGGTCTTTGAAACTGTGACTAAATGATGTTATTTTTCTTCCTTATCGGGGACTCTGTTACAGTTTCTCTTAGGAGACCCCCACATTTCTCCCACTTTCTGGGTGATGTGTAATTTCCATAAGTTCTGAACACTACCTCCCCCCCCAAAAAAAAAAAATAGAAGAGAGGTCCTGGCTCTCAAGTAGCTGTCCGAGTGGTTTAAACTGGCCAGTTAGATGACTTCTGTTCTCCGTGGAGGAGTACAGCCTAATTACCTTCAAGTCCCACCCTTCCTGCATCCTTATTTTTATTTTTAGACTTCCCTGACATGCTGCTGCTCTTCTTCAATCTGATGCTGTCCTTATTAGTGCTGTTCTTGGGTAGATTAAGTAGACTTTTTTTTTTGCTGATGCTGTGAGCTGTTAAATCTACAGAGTGAAGTTCTGGCCTGGGCTACTAGACAGAAAAGGCTGAATGGATATGAGTGTGGCTGCTTAGGGCTGGGCTGTGCAGGATCTTCAGCATTCAAATCTCATCCCTTAGAATCTCTATAGCTTCAGGGTTAGAGCTCAGATTTAGAGCCTAATAGCCAGATGGAAATCTTGACTCTTCTATTTACCAGATGAGGACTGGGGCATGTAAGTTTTTGTACCTCTGTTTCCCCACTTATAAAATAGTATTACTTGTAAAACCTCCCCATCTATTGAGAGGAAGCATACGGAAAACATGTAAGCCAGTATCTGTTATACTTAATAGTGCTCAGAATATGACTGGGGAAACAGTAAACACTGACCATTTTGGGGATCATATGTTTTAGCTTCCCATTCACAGATTCTCCTTGGTCTCCAATTTAAAAGAAAGTAAAATCTCAAAGCAAACAATCAAATTGTCCTAATTTAACAGAAATGTACTGGCTATTAAGGACTGTGCCAGCTAAAAGGTGTCCAAGAGGCAGAAGACACAGTGCTTGTCATAAAAGAAAAACCTTAGAAAGTTATCGAGAGGATATAATATTCAGAGGAGAAAGGATAGTTTTAAGTGAAGATACAATAGACTCAACAGAGAATTAAGAATGGAATTTATGAATGATGGAGACATTTCTGAGAGGTTACAGCAGACAGGATTGGTCTCCTGGGAAGTATGGGAGTTGAGCTAGACCTTGGGACAGGATAGATTTAGTTGAAATGACAGATGTGATGATAACTGGATAAAAGTCACAGATTGGCTGATTGGAGTAAAAGAAGAACTAAAATGGTTGATTCCGTAGGATTGACTTTTTAAATTCATGATACAGGGGCCATCAGGTGGCATGGTGGTTAAGGGCGCTGGATTCTCACATGGCTGACTGTGGTTCAAGTTTCAGACCTGGCAGCTTGCTTTCTTACTCTCTCTCTCTTTCTCTTTCTCTCTCACTCTGTCCCTCTCTAGTCAAATTAAAATAAAGTAATAAAGTTAAATAAAACTAATTCTTAAAAAAAAAGCAAATTCATGATATAGCACCTGTGCACACACACAAGAGAGAGAGAGAGAGAAGAGTACCCTTCTGAGGGCTAGTTCCTGCCACAGTCCCCTTCCTCCAGTCCTCTAGCCTGCCATGGTCCTGGGCACATCTACACATACCTGGCATATTTTCAGGCCAGGGACTTGAACTGTGGTTAGCATGTGGTTTCCAGCTCTAGTCTGGTATACTATTGGCTACACCACAACAGCTGGGCCTGGAATTGACGTTTGATTAAGCCATGAACCCATGACCACCAATACTGATGGATGGAAAGCATTTCATATACAGGTGCTACATCAAGTACATAAAATCCATTACCTTATTTTTCTTTTTTCTTTATTATTATTATTATTATTATTTTATAGAGATACTTGCTACATTGTGCGTGCACTCGCTGGAGAGACAGACAGAAACAGAGAGACAGAAAGCAAGAAATCACCCCCCGGGGAGAGGGCCACACCACGATCCCTTCTCTTCCATTTTCCTCTCAGGATTTTGGGTACTCATGCAGCAAGGTCCAGGACTCAAAGTAGTCAACTATGTGGGAGTTCAGCGACATAACCATAATGCCTTCTACTGGTCCTAATCCATTACTTTTTCTAATCTACCCGACAACCTGAAAAGGTTGGAACTCTTGGAACCCCTATTACCCATGAGGAGATTGTGGCTTTAGAGAAGATTACATGGCTGAAGAGAAAAGCCTTCTAGAATGGCATGTACAAAAGGGATGAGCAGGTACAGAAACTGAGCACTACGGTGGAAGGGAGAGCAGAGATTTGAACTACAAATGGATCTCATAGCCTGAGGGGAAAAAAGGCACAGTAAGTTCTGAAAAGTAAGGAGGAGGTTAAATCAGGAAACCAACACTCAAGTCCCATTCAAATTGTTAATGGGATGGTTTTCTGAAAGGACTTCTGAGATACATGTATGTATTTGTTTCTTTGCCAACTGTATATTACAAGGATCCACAGAACTCCTTTGCTAGCCCCTGTCATTTACAGAGACAGATTTAATTCTGAACTGTTGTTTTGCTCAAGTTGAAGAACAGTTGGTTCTTGCTGTCAGTTAGTGTCAGTGGCCTGCTGGAATCTGCTCAGAGTACATTTTCTCATAGTTAGAGTATTTAAATTGGATTGAGCTTTAAAAAACTGACATCCAGAAAGTTAAACTTTCCTCACTGTGTCTTCTAAAATATCTACTCATTTAAGTAAACACGTAACTATAGACTTCAAGCTGTTTTATCTGGAAAAGATCTAGGTGTTGGGGAGTTATAAAAAAGAGATCTAAGAAGTTGGGTCTCTAACTTCCAGGAAGTTATCATTTCAGGGAACACAAAGAAATGAATCCTGACTTGTCTCTCTTTCTTATTCTAACAAAATGTTAAGTTTTGGTTGGTACAGTTTTTGTATAATAGAAATTCCAAATAATAGCGACAACAAGATTGAAGTTAATTTTACATACTATGACACTCGAACTTGAAGAGGCACTGTGTTCAGGCATGTGCAGTTTCTTACTGTGTGCTTTCTTTTTTTGTTTGCTTTATTTGCCAGAGGGCGCATGTAGTTGAGAGAGAGAGACACACACACAGAGACCGACAGAGAGAGAGAGGGAGGGAGGGAGAAAGTACCTCCCCAGTGGGACATGGTAATGCTGCAATCCCTTTTCCTCCATTTCTCCATCCTTTTGGGGTTTCAGGCATGCACATACATGCATTCAGCATGCCTTTCTAGCTATTGGAGCCAAAACTCAAATTGTGGTCAACCATGTAGGATCTACCATTCTAACCCCTAGGCTTCAGGGCTGGCCCAGTAGTTTCTTTATTATGAGTTACTCCATGCTGATGAATTGTTGCTCACCTTTCAGCCATTGGGCAGGTGTTCTAGTCAGGGAGAACAAGGGAGGAAAAAGGTACATTGCACCCAACGAGAACCCCTTTCAAAACTTTGCTGAAAACCTTACACACCAGCTTATGATTGCATCTCACCAGCCAAAGATAATCTGTAGAAGAAGTTGATAAATGCAGCTTTTTATCTATGTACATTGTCACCCTTATGATTGCATCTCACCGGCCAAAGATAATCTGTAGAAGAAGTTGATAAATGCAGCTTTTTATCTATGCACATTGTCACCTGTTAGTAAAAACGAGGGGAGAATAGATTTGGGGGAGTCATCGAGCAATATAAGTCTTAATACATCGCCACAGTTAGTTATCTCTGGTTAAAAAAGTCTGTAAATTCTTTCCTGGCATTGTCTCCATACTTGGTGGTAGGTTATGTGCTTTGAATATTGGAAGTCCCATATTTACATTTTGGCGTTTTCTGATTTACAAGCAATATGTTGGAAGAAGCATAGACTCAGAGTCTGTAAGACTGGTTCAAAGCCTCCAGATTGGCTGCAGTACAGTAGTATAAACTTGGGCTAGTTGCTTAACAACTCTAAGCTGGTATGTTCTTACTTGCAAATCACATCTCATAGTTTCTTTGAGGATCAAGTGAAGATATAAATACAAGGGACCTAGCCTTGTGCTTAGAACATAATAGATGCTTAAGAAATATCAGTGGCTAGTCTATAGCACAGGGGTTAAGCTCTTTGCCCTGGCAGAGAGATCTACATGGCTGACTGTGGTTTGAATCCCTACCTGGTGGCATGAAAAATACATGTGCATTAAATCCATTACCTTTTCTTTTTTTTCTAGAGATATTTTTGCCATACAGTGCATGTGCTCACCAGAGAGACAGAGAGAAACAGAGAGACAGAAAGTGAGAAATCACCTGCCCAGGGGAATGGCCATGCCACAATCCCTTTTCCTCCATTCTCCTCTCAGGATGTTGGGTACTTATGCATACATGCTCAAAATGGAGGAAATAGGAGAAAAAATGGGAGAAATGGAGTAAAAAGGATAGTGGTGCGACCACACTCTGTTGGAGGTTGCTTCTTCTTTCTCTTTCCTTCTCTGGCAAGTACATGTGCCCTCTGGTAATTAAAAAGAAAAAATCCAGGGTTATTGTATGCTCACAGTTGGAAACTGACCATCTGGGCTAGCTGAATACTAATTTACTTAAACAGACATCATTGACAATTGTTGTTCCTCACTCCTTTCAATCTAGATTTTCCCTTTCCTTTTACATTTAAACAAACACCATAGATATGATGATAGGTGTATATTTTACAACTATTTGGGGAGTGAATGTACAGAAATGTATTTACTTTTATTTAAACATTGGAAATTTTTCTGAAGTTTAATAAAGCTAAATCAACATATATTCTTTTTTTCACTATTAAGAGAACACTTTAGTAGTTTCTGTATCAAGCCCATGTAGATAAGACTTTACTTATTTAATACAGTGTGTTACTCCTGTATAAATGAAGAAAAATTAAATGTAATGTTTTTAGACCAATATGGCTGTTAATTTCTGTACAATGCCAACTCAACACAGTAAACTGGGATACTTTTTTCAAAGTTGACAGCACAGCTAAAGTTTCCCAAAATTCAAATTTTATATATATATGCGCATGTGTGTGTGTTTATATTTATATAAAAAGATAAATAATAACAGTATGTTATGAATAACAGCAGGTTCTACCATCATCTGAACAAAATTACAGAGACATTCATTCTTAAATAATTCTCAGTCAGCAGAGAAACTGATCAGACCTCAGAAAGATGGACTAGTACATAGTTCTCTGATGTTGACTCTTTTTTTTTTAAAGACTTATTTTATTTAACTTTATTTCTTTATTATTATTATTTTCCTGTTTGGTCATACAGAGAAAGACAGAGACAGAGAAAGCAAGCCATCAGGTCCAGGACCCCAACCGTGGTCAGCCATGTGGGAGTCCAGCACCTTTAATCACCATGCCACCTGCCTGCCCCATGACTTCAACTCTTGAATGCCTCTTTTTAGGAATGAGAACTGATGCAACTAAGGCAACACATGATCAACCTTTTATTTCCTTCTAACTGAGAGAGGTCAGAGTCAAAATCATGTAAGTTTATCCCACTATAGGTAAACCCTATATGTAGAAACTCTATGTAAGGAAAAAAAAGTCTTTAAACAAAGAGTTGACATTAGGTCTGTTAAATACAGCACATACATTGGAAATGTGGTTTGATAAAGCCAAATAGTCAATCTGCAGCTCTTCTGTAACACAAAGCACGTGACTAAGAGGACAGAGCCTTTTGGGAGAGCTACAGAGCTGGGTTGTATTTAAATTAGCGGGAGCAGAAATGATAATCGCTCTGGGGCCATGGCAGCATTTCTGCTGACAAGTCGTATCCCACTTCTCTGTAGTGACTATTCTTTTCCTAGAGTGGCTTCTCCATGGCAACCTCTTCACAGGGTACATTCAGTACTACTCTCTTGTTAAAATGGACACACTGGGAAAAGTACAATATGTATGTTTGAGTTCCTAAATGAATAAAGGGAGGAAGCAATGGGCACCAGGGACAGAACAGTATTTTTCTCCTTTTTCTTAATTTGCCTCTTTCTTGGATGGATTAAGGGTCAAAAGAAATAATTAAAATTCACTTTGTACATTGGATTCTCTCTTCCATCAGTGAGCATCCTGATGTGACATACTTTGGATCAATTAATTTGTACTGTACTTGATACTTACTAAGTTTTAGCCCAGTGGTTTGCTGAAATTTCAAAGGACACTTCATCATCTTTTTTACTTGTTTATTAAGGACTGTCATCAACCAGTCAGGCCCAGAGAGTTGAACTGAGGGGAAAAAAATCTCAGTATAGTGTTTTCAAAGAAATAAATTCTTAAAAGGGAAGATTGAGAGCACCAGAATGGATTTTCCATTATGTATGGAGAATATTGTTTTCTAAACTCTTTTCTCAAGGTCTAGAAATAGGAGTACTTTGTAGGAAAGTCTCTCTTCTGCTCACATGAATAAGTTAAGAGTCTGCTCTGAACAGAAAAACAAAGCAAAACAAAGGAAAAAAAAATCTCAAGCATTCAGTCACTGTAAACTATTTCATATAAACACCCTACTTTTTTTTCTTACCAAATCTTCTATTTTTCATTGTTCTTTCAGTTTTATAATTAAATGAAAGAACAAGCCTTGTCTAGGTTGACCTTCCTTCAGTACTTTGGCTTTCTCAAATAATTTAACTCATTAGAATATTTATAAGAAGAGAGTTTTATTTTAAACTGAGAAAGTATATTCCAACTTCCTGCAGACTTATAACAACAGCAGTAGATGGGACTATGCAATTCTGAAATAGAAAGTTCTAGAAACTTGATGTATTCCCAGAGTATATAAAAAGCAAATGAAACTGAGTCTAATAAATGTGTGGATACAGAACTTGTCCTACTCTCCAATCTTGGCTCTGGGTTTAAGTGAAGTAGAATGGTAGAGGAAAAAGGATGCCTATCACATAACTTATTGCCCCTAAAACTAATGCCCTTTGGACCTGTAGTTGTCTTGGTCAGCTATTGTTGTAGAGTGAGGGCAGAGGCAGTAAATCATAAGACCCACGTAAGGAAAGGTCCAGATAGGTCATCTTCACATCTGGCCGGTGCTTAAACTTGGTATTTACCCATAAAAACTGTTGAAAAAATATAGTTGTTCTGTTACTTAAGAAGAAATGTCAGTGCTGTGTTGGCGGTACTGAAGGAACAGATACCCAAACCTATTTCTTGCTACTACACAGTTATCTTTATCAAAGGTATGTTCTTATAGCCAAGTACCTTAATTGCTAACACACAACTAATCTTAGCTAATATTTAGAATAAAAAATAATATTTATGAGAATAAATATTATTATATATGAGAATATAGATAGATAGATAGATAGATAGATAGATATTTACCTCCCCAAAATTAGAGCAAAGAATTTGAAAATATCCTAATAGAATACATTTACAAATGCTCAATATATAGAAGTAGCCTAGGTCTCCTCCTTCTTAAAAATCATAAAAGGAGTTACATGGTAAAGACAATTGCTATATTCATCATGGAATATCCATGTGTTCCCAACTCCCAACCTCCTTGGAGTTGAACAGAGTCATGTGACAAGTGGCCAATGGACTAAGAGTAAAAATAATGTGTCAATTGTGGGCTAAAACATTTGAGGGCCAGTGCAGGATCCCTTCTGGGTTTTAGATCTCTCATCATGGAATCATAGTGACTTGGTGGAGGCACAAGGTATTCTGTAAGAACACTAAAAAGCATACAGAGGTCCAGGAAAGTTGCCTATTTTGCATTAGATTTCATGATTTATATGAAGTCAGATTCTGTGCCCATTACCACAGTTTCTTCTATCCTAACTAATAAACATGAAATGTTTGCTACCAAGGCTGATTTTCTTTAGCCATTTTGTTTTGTATAAAGGAGGTGATAGAGTCATTGTTAAAACGGTAGGCTTCAGAATTAAACAGCTGGATTGGAATACAAGTTATACCACTTAGGAGCTGATGGAACACAGGGCAAGTTATTTAATACTTATTAATACCTCAGTATCTCTGTTTCCTCATGGGTAAGGTGCAAACTCCTCACATATAAGTGGTTTATACAAGATAATAAGTATAAAATATTTAGCATAGTACTATGTAACTGATCTGCATTTAGTAGTCCTTATTGTTGTTTATGATTATTATTGAGAGTTGGTTCTTTTTTTTTTTTTTTTTTTTCAGAGGTTTTCGCCATACGGCGCATGCGCTCACCAGAAAAACAGAGAGAAACAGCCATGCCGCAATCCCTTCTCCATTCTCCTCTCTAGATCTTGGGCAAACACACACGTGCCGGAGTGAGTTTAAGCCACCAAGTCTGGAACTCAAACCGCAGTTGACTACATGGGAGTCCAGCAACATAGTCATTATGCAATCTGCTGGTTCCGAGAGTTGATTCTTTTAATAGTGAGGTTCATTTAGCAGAAACTGAGTCATCACAAGTTTTTTCAGGGTAGAGTTAGAATATGGAGGGGCATTTGAAAGTTTGTAGCAAATGGATTTAAAGTATGAGCATAGCGGCCTGCAAGTGGTGTGGTGGTTAAAGGTACTTGACTCCCACATGGCTGACTGTGGTTCAAGTTCCAGGCCTGGTGGCTTGCTTTCTCACTTTCCCCATCTGTCTCCCTCTGTCTATCTCTGATAAAACTGGAAAAAAAAATAATAAATAAAGTTAAATAAAAATAATTCTTTAAAAAAGTATGAGTGTATTTGGGTGTAAAATTTTTAAATTCATGCATAGATTTTTCATAATACACATTTTTCATGAACTTTTTTAAGACCCTCAATATGTTTGACTTTGCCAAAAGTTGCCAAAACTAGTAGAATTGGGGTCTTAAAAGCCATTGTCACAGGGAGAAACTGAATGAACCAGTGTGTGATACCTCTGCTTTTTGAATTAATGCCCTTGAGTGTTGTCATGAAGATAGCAGCAGATCATTTTGTATTTTAGATTTGCCCTGATACAACTTGTAGAATTTTGGGAACTACCAACATATTTTAACTGTTAAAGAATTCTATTGGGAAGTAAATTTCTATTGCACTGTTACATCCATCATTATATATAATATTTATTTATGTTAGTGCATGCAAACATTGACATGCTAATACCAGATAAATTAACTGTAGAAATTAATTGTGGATGTAAATGGCAATAAGGAGAAATACACACCACTGCAAGTTAGAGTTGGGAATATGTTCTGTAAAGTGAACAATGTTTCAATATGTGGGAATGAATAATTCCCCACCAAACACCAAAGTAATAATGTACTGTAAGCATTGCTTTCCTCTGAAGAATTTTCCAGGAGTTCAGTGGGAAACAAGTAACATTATGGGGAAATATTAATTCACTGTGGGCACAGTGAGCCTTGTTATGATAAAGACAGAACCTATGACCATGTCTTTTCTCATTTTCTTTTTTCTAAGAAGGGAAACTAAATATATAAAATTGTTTTTCTATAATTGGGGCAATTAGAATGATTCCTTTTGTAGAACAAATTAGAATATTTCTTGGGCCTCAATAATTTTTTCATGACCTGGACACCCAAAGGTCATGAAAAGGTTGAACTCATGTAATGATGCCAACTCTGGTTTTCATATTTTGATTAAGCTGAGGTTCTGGTACAGGAATCCCTTCCAATCAATAGCAAGCCTCACCTTATTTGTCTGTACTTTTCTCCAGCTCTATCTCAACTCATGTCAACATGGAAAACTAAGACTATAGTAGTTATGGGTAAAGCTCTTCATTATTGATTGGCTTACTACTGACTAGCTCTGTGTGATACTGGGTCAAGCCTCTCACTTGGTCTTAGTTTTCTTATCTGCAAAATGGGGATAATAATCGTGTTTAACCCATAGAATGCTGTCAGAATTAAATGAAATAATACATATGAAATTCTAAGTAAACACTCCATAAATAATACACACATCCCCACCTTGGCTTTCCTGTGATTCATTGATCTCAGTTTCACTCTTGCATCTCAAACTGCAGTAAATAAAACATAGTAGATATGGATTAAATTAGTCTTGTGTTCCAGCCTTTGATTTTTATCAGCTTAGGGTAGAAGGTAATTTGGTGACAACTGTACTTGACATTGATTTTCAAAGGGAAATTAAGAAAATGGGGACCAGCAGATGGCATAATGGCTATGTGGCTGGGCTCCCATGTAGTCGACTGTGGTTCGGGTCTCAGACCCGGTGGTTTAAACTCACGCTGGGTGTGTGTTTATGTATGCATGCGTGCCCATGATCCCGAGAGAATGGAAGAGCAGGGATTGCAGCATGGCCGTTCCCCGGGGGGTGATTTCTTACTTTCTGTCTTTCTGTCTCTCTGTCTTTCTGGCAAGTGCATGTGCCCTATAGCAAAAACCTCTTAAAAAGGGGGGATTAAGAAAATTGAAGTGGGTTTGGGAGCCAGTGTCCTTCTTCACTCACTGCACATACAGGTGATCTGCTCCTCACATTCTAAAGGAAGAAGACTGGACTTTGTTTCTGAAGTAGCTGAGTACCATGCTCTCTTACCAGAAAGCCCTTCTAGATTAATCTACTCCATTTTCCTATTGAGAATTATACGTGTTCCTCTTTAGTTGTCCTCAATGATATCCACTACTTTTGGATTACACATGGAGGAAATTAATGTACCAAGTCTACCCCCTCCATGAACATTTTTTGTTTGTCTATAATGTGCATGTCTCTGTGCTGAATACTTTCCTCCTGTTTACTTGAGTTGCAGCCTGGGTCAATTTCCTGTGGCATGTTCTGTAATAATAGAAGTCATAATGGTACCTGGAGTCGAGCATGAGAGTTCAATTCATAAAAACATATAATGTATTTAGAGCAGGGCACTTTAAACATGCTCAGTGGGTAATAGTCAACATCACCATAACCTCTAATTTAGAGAACAAACGGTCTCAGTACAATGAAATAGTTTTCCCAGAGACCGCCCTGTCTCCCTGCAAAATCTCTGAATTTAGCCCCTTGCCTGCTTTTCTTACTAGTATCCACTATAAAGAATTATGAATCTGTTGCCCTGTCATCTTTAAAAACCATATTGCCAATTGGAGAGGCTCCAATGAGCTTAAGAAGAAACATACCAAATTGGTCTTGGAGAGATTTATGGCAGAAATATGTTAGAATAAATTCAAATTTCTGCTTGCCTACAGAATGATCAGACCATGGCTTTCTGCCTAGAATCTTGTAGCCAAGCTACTTTCTCCTTCGCTCATGGCCTTTGCTCTCTAGAATCAGAGAATAACTGAGGGGAAGCCGGAGGTCAATGGCCCGTGGGAACTTGTGAGAATCTACTTCTCTCATGCAGCCCCGCTGCTGCATGCAAGCTAGGCAACATGGCACATGGCACCTATTTCTAAGGTGGACATTTAAAATGAGACTTAAATAACTCACAAGAAGCTTCTTTCAGCTCAGCTATACATAATTAGCTGTCATTTTTAGCCCTTGCTCAACTCAGTTCCATAAGCACCCATATTACATGATAGGAGGGAAGGAGGTATGTTAGCCTTTATCAAGAAAAAGAATTTGGGTGGTCAGTAAATACAGGAGATGCTTCTCTTTTTGACTAACTGACATTTATTTCACTTTTTTTTTCTGGTTATTTTTCTGCTCTCTCACTCTACCTGGTTCAGGTGTGGGGTCAGCTATAGGAGCAGACACAGAAACAAGCTTGAACAGAACAGATTAAATCCTGAGATACACATCAGAGTTATTAGGGAAAGTAAGTTTGGATTTTCTGGTCTCGACAGTGAAAGCATCTAGGCTTAGAGCTCCTTGGGGCCACCACCACAGAGAGATTGACCAAAAGTGAAGCCAACACCAAAGAAAGCAAAGCCTAGAGATTTAAATATACAGAATCCCGATCATTTCTTCTGACTGATTACTGTCTATCCTGAAGTTTTTCACTGGGCTTTTCTTCTGTGATGAGGGCTGTTAGATGTCTTTCTGTTTATTCCTTAAGGCAGTTTTAATTGACTTTCAATCACCTACCAGTGAAAATAGACTCATACAACATGTTTTGTCTCCATTCTGAGAGGTTTTCTTTCCCAGGTGGCTGTTACTTTCCGTGAGCACTAGACATGATGTAAGACTCCACCAGTAGTCTCTGAAGAATCTGAGGTTACTGAGCTTCTTGATGTTTGGGTTCTACCCTTCCACTTCTAGTGTAGCAGAATTACCTAGTTACTGCCTGTCATATTGGAAACAGATGAAAAGTCTTGTGAAACAAGGGGAATAGAGATCATCTCCACAAGAGTTCTATTTCATACAGGAGCAAATATTAATCATTAACAGAAGATTGCTTTATTTCTCAGTCAGACTTTTCCAAAACTCAAAAAGTAAGTATTAGTCACTAGTGCATGTGAAGAAAAGTCAAACTTGGAGAGGTTAAGTAAGGTACTCATGATCACACAGTTAATAGAGGGTGTATCTGGGATTCATAACCATGTAGTCTTCTTAGGCAAGCTGGACACCTATAACCTTCTTCATACAGAGGTGCCTTTAATCTAGACCTGCTATTCTTTGGGGTGGAGCTCAGAGTTCTTCCTTTACTTTGGTTTCCATGGTGGCACCATGCATCTACATTTCTTGAATGTTCTTGCATTTGCTGGGGATGGGAAGCCTTTCCCCAGACCTCCGTTTCAGATGCTGCCCACCCAACCATCTGTGGTAACAGATTTGTGTGTTATCAATTAAAGTCTAAAGGAAGTTGGCAAAACCTCCTACTCTAACAGGATGGGCTAAAAAAGTTCCTGTTAGAACAGAAATGGGTTGTGTCTATGATAGTGCTAATTGGTAGCTTTCCAAGAGCACTCTAAATACACCCCATGCCATGAATTGCTCAGCTCTGATTCTTAAGACATTTCTTCCAGATGTGGCTTGTGTCCAAAGAGTAGACCAGACCCTCTCTAAACAGGGCTGCCCTTGTGGGAGGCAAAGTAGCATCTGTAATTTGTAGAATCTGTTCCCATGATTTCCACTTTAGGACTCACTTGGGAAACCACTATATTCTTTCCTTAGTCTACAAAATCTTCATACATAGGGTATGTTGTATTTCATTGACAGTCACAAAGGCTTTGGTTTTAACTACTCTGGGAGACTATCTCCTTCTGATATCTCATCAGGGAATTAGAAAATATCACATATACCAAATGTCTTATAGGTTTAAGATAGACCATCTGGAGTACATGCCCCCTAATGAAAGTACACTGTACTGTGATTATATAACTAGATGACTTAACTTTTTAGATAGAGATTTTCAACATATATAAAACATATACTGTAGGCTATTCTATGTGGTAGGCCCTGAGAGAATAGACATTAACTCACTCTATGGTTTCTACTCTCATGGAACTTACTGTCTAATGGCTAAGCAGAGAGTTAGGTCAGTCTGGCTACTAAAAATGGGTTCTACACTGGCTTCTTAAGAAGTGTATTTCTTGGGACCAGCAGTTAGTGTAATGGCTATGTCACTGGACTCCCATGTAGTCGACCACGGTTTGCGTCCCAGACCCAGTGGCTTAAAACTCACACCGGGCACGTGTGCATGCGTGCCCAAGATCCCGAGAGAAGAATGGAGGAGAAGGGACTGTGGCGTGGCCATCCCCCCTGGAGGGTGATCTCTCGCTTTCTGTCTCTCTCTGTCTGGTGAGCACACATGCCCAATAGCAAAAATGTCTAAAAAAGAAAGTGTATTTCTTAATCATAAGAAATTTAGTCCAATATAGGCAGACCCTTGTATTCACAACCGCCACAGTAGCTTTCCTTTCCCCAACACTCCAACAGCAATATACAAAGAATGAAGACCTTTCTTTCTTTCTTCTGTAAAATGTGTCAGCCTCACTATATTCATTTATGAGCCAGATAACTCCTCATTATGGGGACTATCTATGTATTGCATAGACATACCTTGTAGGGTGTGTTAGCATCATCTCTGGCCTCAAACTACTAGACATGAGTAGTAACCTCCCCTTCCCCAGTTGTGACAACCAAAGTATCTTCAGTCATGGCCACATGTCCCCTGGGCAGTGGGGTAGGGTTAGAAAAATCATCCCAGGTTGAGAACCACTGAGCTAAACCAAGACCAAGAATAAGTGTTTAACAGTGAAATTTGAAATGTGTCTTCTGCTGTTAATGCACAGAAAACCCTGTTTCCCAATATTCTCCAAAACAGAATGAATTTTGTTTGATTATGGTCCAAATTAATGGAGAAAAATGAGTCATTCCTGGAAACAGAGGAATGGACTTAATGACCTGTTAAGATCTTGGCTGGCTTTAGAATCCTGGGACACTTTTTACCCATAACTTGCCCTAATTGTTCTCCGTCCCTGCACCTGTGGGCCTGTACTAATGATTGCACCCGACAGGCAGCCTAACCTCATCATCCAGCATGCCCTTTATGTCTGTAGGAAGCCTGGAGCAGTCTTTCTTTTCTCTTCTCTTCTTTTTTTTTTAAAGTTCTTTTTGTTTTTGAGAAAGCTTGGCAGAAACATTCTTTTTGGACAAAAAAAAAAATCAAATTTAAGGGCCTTGGAAAAATAACTTTCTGTGCTCTTAGGTACCCAAATCGACCATTTGTTAGAACCTAGCATCTGCTGAAGTGTGAAAAATTCTTGGAAGGCATTTTCTAAATTTTGTTATTGTTGTTTCATCAATTCATTTCCATGAGCCTTCTCATTTGCTGTCTGCTAGCTAACCAGGAAGGGATGGCTGATAGAGGCGTGTACTGTCTTTTCTTTTTAAGGTCCTAATAGTTATCTGATGGTTGAAAAGATTGTTATATTGAAATAGAAAGAGCTCAGAATTTAAAACTTTTTAAGGTCTGGTTTTGAACCTTATAACCATCACTTCTTGACTTTTAGATCATTGGAAAAATCCTTAAGTAGTCATGCCTACTTTGTCTCTAAAAACATGAATTGTAGGGCCCGCAGGTAGTGTGGAATTAAGACACTGGATCCCACATGGCCGACTCTGTGTTTCAAGTCCTGGACCTGGCTACTTGAGAAATCCTGCCAGGTGCATGTGCGTGTATGCCTAAGATCCCAGGAGGAGAATAGTGGAGATGGGATTGTGAGGTGGCCATCTCCCCTATAGGGGATTTCTTACTTTCTCTCTATTAGATGCTCTCTGGTGAGTGCACCTGCCCTATGCCAAAAACATCTTTTTTAAATTTAAAAAAAAAAAAAGAAAAAATGTGAATGGACGTCACAGTGGACTGTTGTGAGGCTAAAACAAGATGATATAGATTTCAAAATTATCATGAAAATTTAAAAGATCTGATTAAACATTTATGATCATGTAGCAAAAGTTTGTTTTTACTATTTTCTATTTATGTGGGACCCTTTATTTCAAGTTGGGCAAATCCAAGAACATGTTCCCTAAGCACACATTCTAGCCACACTTAGATTAATTCCTCTTTTCAAATATAATTCTTAAATTCTCCTTTAATTTCCCACCTCAATAATCTATTCAACAAATTATTGCAAATAGTTTTTCTGTAGTAAGGCTTGGTCTGTAGAGTTACACTTGAGGTCAAATCTCTGTTTCTACCTATACCTCCAAGCTCTTTGACCTTGAACTTGATTTGAGCATGATGTCTTTCATAAACCCATAGGAACCTCCATTTGCTTATTGAAAAATGAAGATAATAGCTCATATATTAAAGAGCTATGATGATAATATAAAATAATGGCCTTAAAGTGGCATTGAGATGCTTCAATACTATCATGTACTCAAGAAATATTAACTATTACTGATTAACTTGAATTCATTAAAACTCTTTGACAAAGCTAATGCAAAAAGGCCTTATCTTCCTCAGGGAATAGTGTCAATATTGAAAATAGCCTCTAGTTTGCTCACCCTAGGAGACACTGTCCACTTTAGGTTCGGTGTGTGTGGTGTCTCCTGGTGTTGTGCAGTCACAGCACACTGGCTTTTGCCACCTTTAACGGGCCATTGAAAATTCTCTGCAGAAGAACCTGCTGTTAACACATTGGTAAAGGTTTCTTTAAAGTCCAAATGATTAAATTCTAGAAAAGCTTGAAAAACATGGTAGACTAAAGCTCTGCTTTTTTTTGTTTTTTCTTTTAGGTTTTTGCCATAGGACACGTGTGTTTGCCAGAGAGGGAAAGTGAGAAAGTGAGAAATCACCATGCTTCAAGCCCTCCTTCTCCATTCTCTTCTTGGGATTTTGGGTGTACATGCACCTGGGGTGATGTTCAAGCCACTGGGTCTGGAACTTGAACCACATTCAGCCATGTAGGAGTCCAGTGCCTTAACCACCATGACACCTGCTGGCCCCTAGAGCTCTGCTTCTTAAAATTCATGTGCATATAATTCCCTGGGGGATCTTGTAAAAATGCAGATTCTGGTTGAGGGGCTCTGAGATGGGACCAGATATTCTACATTTCTAGCAAGTTCCCGAGGATCTCGATGAGGCTTTTGCAAAGACCATACTGCACGTTGAGGCTGTAGATCAGGAAGACTGTCTGTATCACATCTTTCTTTATACGTAGTCCTTCCTGTTAGGAGATGTATTTGGCTTTTAATGGAGCTTAGCCAGTCGCCCACTCAAAAAAGAAAGAAATATCCTGTCTCAGAATTCAAAGGTCAGTGTAGAATAAGAATCCTAGGAAATGTTCAACACCCAAAGGGTCCTGGAGTGAAATAAGTTTGCCAAACACTCAAAACCACAGCTCCCCATTTTGGGGACCCACACAATAATAGAAATATTAAAATCTCTGAGCTAAAGCCAACAGGTACTGTGGTAGTAAAGATACTGGATTCCCATACGGTAAAGTGAATCTCAGACATGGCAATTGAAAATCACTCCAGGTGCATGTGTGTGTGTGACAAAATCCCAAGAGGAGAATGTAGGAGAAGGGTGTGGCCATCTCCCCTGGGGGGTGATTTCTTACTTTTCCTCTCTGTCTTTCTCTGTCTCTCTTCAGCAAGCATACATGCCCTATGGAAATAACATCAAAAAAATTTCAAGAAATCCTGTTGTTAAAACAAAACAAACTAAAACATATTTCATGTGGTTGAATCTAGAATTTCTCTTAGGTAGTCTACAAATGTCTTTAGATTAGATCAGAATCTCAGAGTGGGATCCAGACAGCAGTAGGTCTTTAACTCACCTCAGTTAAAGACTGATGGGTGACTGAGGAGAGGACCACTCCTCAGGACCACTAGGGGAGCAGTTGATAATTCTAATAGAACACACCTGGGGAATATCCTGTAATCAAAATAGCTCAACTGACAACATTATTGATTAGCTGTTAAAGGTGATAGTTCCTGAAGTGTTAGACCTACAGTTATATGAGGGGACTTCAAAAAGTTTGGGGGAAAAATGAGATTGGAGCACAAATTTATTTTGATGCAAAAAATTGAATTCCATGTATATATTTTTCATACTTTTCCCATGAACTGTTTGAACACCCCTTACACAATAGATTCTTTGTTTAAACAGACATTTAAAAAAGTTGGGAAGAATGTGGTGAAGTTGGGAAGAATGTGGTGATACTGGAGCTGATTGATTGGAGAGAGAACACAAGGACCTTTAAACATCCATAGTATTATATTTACAAAAATCAAAACCCTCTCTAGTCAGGGAGAGACTATTCCTCCCAGAGCTAGGCAATTCTTGTAGCTATCAAAAGGACTCAGCTTAGAACATACATTTTTTAAAAAGTTTTTTTTTTTTTTTGAGAGGTTTTCGCTATAGGGCGCGTGTGCTCGCCAGACAGCCAGAGAGAGCCAAAGAGACAGAAAGAGAGAAATCACCCCCCTGGGGGATGGCCATGCTGCAGTCCCTTCTCCTCCATTCTCCTCTCGGGATCTTGGGCATGCACGCACACGTGCCCAGCGTGAGTTTTAAGCCACTGGGTCCGGGACGCGAACCGTGGTCAACTACTTGGGAGTCCAGTGACATAGCCATTACACAAACTGCTGGTCCCAAAAGTTTGTTTTTTTCTTGAGAGAGAGACAGGGACTCCAATAGGGCCTTGCCATGCCAGAATCCTCCCTCCAGCCTCCTGGCCAGGCAGGATCTCTATGTGTCCATGTCTGGTATGTTCAGGTGATCCTAGACCTGAACCCCAGATCTTACCACATGGTTCCAGTATCTTGCAGCATGCCCTATCTCCGTTACCACTCTGGCTGCACCAGGAGCACACCTTTGCTATGGAAACTAACCAATCCAATTCCGTACCTCCTCTGGCTGACCTACTTCTCAGGAGGCAATATTCCTCTGCTTTAATCATCCCAGGGCCAGGTGCCAGGCAACCAGGGACCACTCCTATAGTTTAGAGCCTATCCAAAATTATTCAAACTAGTCAATCCTAAACTGTTCGCCATTGTCCTCCTTTCCAGAGGAAACTTCATGGAGGTCTCTACCCCTTCTGGAACTTCACACTCTGGTCTCCTGACTTTACTGGTATCTTTCATGTGGTCTTGTATGGCGTCCATGCCTTCTGTACTAGGACCTGTGAGTGTAATCAACTGTTTCCCTGAGCCTCTCCTCTGTTTTCTCTTGTCATACCTGACTGGCCACCCCAAGAAGGATATAAAACATGCTTTAAAATCTCCCACACTACTAATGCTTGACTCCGTGTGTCTAATATAAGCTTCCACATTAGACAATTTCCTTGAAACACTTTAAATATTCAAAAGCAAAACATTTTTCTTAGCTCCACTGGACATGAGTTTCACTCCTGGCTCTTTCCTTTTCTTAATGATAAACTTTGAGAAAAGACTTTAAATCTCTTTAGGTGTCATGTTCCTTTGTATGAAATGGGGTCCATGCTTTCCTTGCCCACTTCTCAGACCTATTGTGAAAATTAAGTGTGGCCCTGTGCAGCAAAGACACAATTATTGGTGAAATGATGTGCCAAATGCATGTAAGATAGTACAAAAATTGTTATTAATATTCTGAAAGAAAAATGTGACCTCCTTTTCAGGGAATTAAGCAAATGGTTTGGCATCTTTGATTGTGCTGCAGATATTTTTCTGAGTAGAAACCGGACTCTGCCTCTGCAAGGCTCTCACTTTTGACTTCTATGCAGTGCCGGGGTGCTAATGAGGTCTTATGGAAGAAGCATGGGAAACTGAGTTACCTAATTCATAGCTGCAGATCCATTTGCTTATGATTTGCTTCTCTGATAGATTACTTGTTTTTCAACCAATGGGTCATGTCTGATAATGGCTGCAACTTGTGCCATACATTTTCCGGGCCATTGATGGAAATACGACTTTTGATGATCATGTGTAGTTACAACACAGTGTATACCTTGTCTGAAGTCATGTGTATGTAACCACCCACACACATACATGATTTCGAATGAGCTTGTTCTGCCTGTGGGGTTTCTTGGTAATGGGCAATTTATTTTGACATGTGTTCAGATCAGTCTGTCTCAGAAATTTTGCTTTAATATTACTATGTATTTGTATTGTCCCATCTTCTTAAACTTTAGAGATGGGAATTGAAATATTTAACATCAGACTTCCTTGGCTTCTTATCTGTGAAATGATGGGCACCTGAGAAAGTCAATTCTGGGGACTGTCACAGACATTTCAGAAAAGCCTTTGGCCTGTGTCCCTGTAATGTCTCAGCTCTCTCCATGACATGCCCTGCTGTGTCCAGCTTTCCTCCCATCCCCAGTGGGTACAGCTCTGTGCAGCTCCTTTGGGGAGGGGAACTAGGAGGCCTCCCTGTGATGTAAGGTCATTGCTTTATATTGAGATTTTTATCAGGATTAAATGTATGCAAGTCTAAGATGCTTTGTAAAAACCGTCTCCTCAACAGTCTTTAATCACTCTGAAGTGCAATACAGAACCAAATAAAACACATTCTCCCAAATAAGTTGTAAACCCAAGACTTGTGATTAGTACACAGAAAAAACTTTAAAAGAAATTGGAAATATTAATTTCTTCTGTTTGTTTGAGGTTCAGCTGGTGCTATTCCTCTGCCTACCACAGACTAGGGCACTGAGTGTTCTGTGAGCTTGGAGGTACACTGAGCTCTTTATAGGTATTGTCTCCTTTCATCCTACTAGCAACCATATGGAGTAAGTGGTGCATTTGCCCCCAATTTATGGTTAAGAAAACTAAGGCTTTGAGCTATTACTGTTAGACATTCATTGGGTGCTTACCCGATGTCAGTCATTAAATACTTTACATGTATTAAGCCTATTAATCTTAATAAACTCAATTAGACCTACTAAACCTATGAATGAGGGATTATTGGGACCCCATTTAACAGGTAAGGAAAGTGAGGCAGGCAGTTTTAAGAAACTTATCTCAGGTCTCTAGATATAGGTAGCAATGCCCAAAGTAGACCAGCTTGGTATTTCTCCAGCTCATTTCTCTGTCGATAGAGGACTAAAACTTGAAGGCTTGGGAAATGGGTTTGGGGGCTAGGTGGTCTGGTCCTTTACCTTGAGGTTCAGCTCCACCTAGAAAGCTGTATTTACTTCATTTTAGATGCTGCATAGATAATGAAGCCAGGTCTCTAGTGCTGAGAGGCAAATACTATAATCATCTGCATGACTTGATTCTTTATTCCAGTAATATGAAAATTGTCAATTATGGATGAATTATGGATGCTACTGATACCTGTAATTTGCAGCTACAGGTTTGTAAACACACACAGCTGCCTTTAATTTTATTTTACCAGTTGTATAATTCATTAACACGCACCTGCAGTTACCTCAGACACAGAAACTAATGAAGCTGGTTTCCAACTTCTACTCTTTGTATTTCATACACCTCTCTGTTTAATTACCACTCTCAGAGTTTGAGAAATTGGTTAAAAATAGATGCATCTCAAGAAGGAGTATAGTGATTATCCTTTAAGAACATACTCAAATTCCCATTTCAGCCATTGACTTAAATCATTGCTTTATCAGCCAAAGCCCTGGGCAGTTTTGAAAAGATGAAGATTGTAGAATTGATTTTTTTTTTGCAACTGTTTTGGCAGCAAAGGTAAATCATTAAAGCATAGATTCTGGAGATAACTGCTGGAGGAGACTCCTTAGCATCAAAGCCATTGCTGGTGCTGGTGAATTCTCGTACCACCATGTCCCAGGGCAAAGGCTAAGCAAAGCCTCATCTGGGAAATGAAGTGTATAAGGTTACGCTGGCAGGAAGTACTTGTTTCAACCTTCTATTTTCTTCTCCCTACCCCGCCCCTGCTATTAAAATGGAATGGTTGATTGATGCAGATTGTTTCCTTCCTTTACTGTCATGTCTGTCAAAATAAGAAAGGAAGACTAGCCATGGTGGTGAAGATGGCAGGGCACTCCTACATGATGCCAGAGCTGTATGAGAGGCCATAGTTCAGACCCTGAACATGCAGGTATGCTTGTAATTATGCCTGTGATCCTGGCTGACTGCAAGACTGTGCATAAGGTGGGGTGTGGAGGAGAAATCACAGCATGGCAAAACTAAGCACCTATCACTCTCATTTCTCTCTCTCTGATGAAAGAAATAGACTTTAAAAATATGAAGTAATTTTGTATACTTTGCCATCAAAAATATATCCTCATCTTGTCAGTTTTTTTTTTAAACAGAATCTTCACTAAAATAATAATAATAATAATAATAATAATAATAATAATAAATGCTACATTTTGGGGTATTGACCATATGTCTAGCATTCTGATAAACATGTTGCATAATCATTTCATTGGGTCCTCAGTGCAACCTAACTACCTGATGAGATTGACTTCGTTTACCTCAGTTTCTACACTAGAAATGAAAAGCTGAAGAAACTGAGTGACTCACCAACATAAGTCATCTGGTAAATTGATCTGTGATCTAAACCCAGAATGCCCATCCTTCAAAGCCTGTCCCTTATATCACAATGCGAAGCAGATTTATCCCTTATTCCACAAATATCCTTTTTATTTCCTCTTACACAACTTTCTTTCTTTCTTTCTTTCTTTTTTGGAGAGATTTTTGCTATAGGGCGTGTGCACTCGCCAGACAGACAGAGAGAGACATAGAGACAGAAAGTGAGAAATCACCCCCCCAGGGGGGATGGTCACACCACAGTCACTTCTCCTCCATTCTCCTCTCAGGATCTTGGTCACACACGCACACGCGCCCGGCGTGAGTTTTAAGCCACTGGGTCTGGGACGCGAACCGTGGTCGACTACGTGGGAGTCCAGCAACATAGCCATTACACCAACTGCTGGTTCCCCACAACTTTCACCATTAACGCCTTCCTTAGTGTACCTGTGCCAGCTGTATAAGCTGCAGAATATTTTGTGTTATCATGCAATTTCATTGCCTTGCTCACTGCTGTCTTAAGCCATTGTTATCTAATGTACAAAAGTTTTCAGAGTGAGGACTAAAACTATATTGAGAAATTTAATGGCCTAAGTGACTTTGGGCAAGATAATAAAAAATGGTGGGTTGTTTTCTTGGTATAGATGCTCCTTATGATGGGTTTCAGCCCAATAAACCCATCACAAGTGGAAAATACTGTAAGCAGAAAATGCGTTAAATACACCTAATCTACCAAACATCAGAGTTTAGCCTACCTACCTGAAACATACTGAGTACTTATTTTAGCTTACAAGTGGGGGCAAAATCTTCTAACACAAAGCATAGTTTAATATGATAAACTCTTGACTATCTCATGTAATGTATCGACTACTGTACTGAAAGTGAAAAAGGGAATGATTGCATGGGTATTTAAAATGAAATTTCAAATAAATAACACTTTATCATCATTGTAAATTCAACAAATTATAAGGTAAAGTGTCATTAGTGTTGGGACCATCTATCTTATCCTAGTCTTTGTTGGACTTCTTCCTCTATTACAAACCAAAACTTATGTATCCTATGTCTCATTGCTATAAGACTTTATTATGCTACTAGATTCTAATTAGTAATAATTAGTTTATCTGAAAAGCTAATTCCTGTAAGTGAATTAACAGTAGATACCATTTATTAAAGTTTTAGTGTATGATAGAAACTGTGTTAAATTTTTTGCAAACATTATCTTGAAAAACCCACTATGATGGCATTCTTATCTTTATTGATAAGGTAGGAAGCTGGGGTACATAAAAATTAAGTAATTTGTCCAAAGTGTAACTTTATAGACAGCAGAAAAAGGATTTGGAATTCATTTCTATATCGCCTTGGCTTTTGAGTTCTGCCTTTCTTTCTATAGTACTATTTTCTAAAGTGAAGCTACCCAGGGACCAACAGGTAGTTGAGGTGCTGGACTCCCACATCACTGACCATGTTTGAATACCAGACTTGGAGGGTTGAAAATCCCACTGGGCACATTTGTGTGTGTGCACAAGATCCCAGGAAGAGAATGCAGAAGGGATTGTGGTGTGGCCATTCCCCCCAGAGGAATAAGCTCTCACTTTACCTCTCACTGCCTCTCTTTGTCTCTCTCTACTGAGTGCATGCAACTTATAGCAAAAAAATAGCTACCTATATCAGAATGAGTTAGGCTGCTTGTTCAGAATGCTGATTTATAGAATGCTAAAAGACATCATAAATCAGAATCTGGGGACTGAGGGTTTAGGAAACCATGTTTTGTTTTGTTTTTTAATTTTCAACCTTTCTAGGTATCTAAATGATATCTACTCAAGTAAAAAGTTTATGACTTGTAGAACCTTTCTTAAGAAGTAGCCACATTAAGGGACCAGCAGTTGGCATAATGGCTATGTCGCTGGACTCTCATGTAGTCGACCGTGGTTCGAGTCCTGGACCTGGTGGCTTAAACTCACGCTGTGCATGTGTGCATGCATGCCCAAGATCCTGAGAGGAGAATGGAGGAGGAGGATTGCAGTGTTGCTATCCCCCCCAGGGGGTGATTTTTCACTTTCTGTCTCTCTGTCTTTCTGGCAAGTGCACACGCCCTATAGCAAAAACCTCTCCAGAAAAAAAAAAAAAAGAAGTAGCCACATTGAGAGGCCAGCAGGTGACAAAGCAGTTAAGTTGCTGGATTCCCACATGGCTGACTGTGGTTTGAGTCCTGAACCCAGTAGCTTGAAACTCATCCCCAGTGGATGTGTATGCATGCTCTGAATCCAGGAGAATGGAAAAGAAGGGATTGTGGTGGCTATCCCCCGGGGGGAGGGGGTGATTTCTTTCTTTCCATCTCTCTGTCTCTCTATAGGGAGGGCACACATCCTATGACATAAAGCTTAAAAAAAATTTAAAAAGGAAGTAACCACATTAATAGTGTCTTTAAACACTGGTGCAAGTCAGTGAGCAAGACAGTTTTGGACAGTCAAAAGGCGAATATCTGACCCTGATGCTATTAAGTTCAGTCATATGATACAAGATTTGTTGCTTTTATTGAGACCCAATTCAAACTGGCTGAAGCATAAAAGATAACTCATCCACTTATGTAAAATGTAGCTTGATCCAAGTATTCAAATACCATCATCGTAGATATCTTTCTCTTGTTTTCATGTTTTGGCTCACTTCCTGTATGTATTAGCTTCATTTTTAACTAGCAGCTTCCAAGGTGGTGATAAGGAACTCCCCCCCCTGCCCCGCCACCAGCTCAAAGTTTATGTTCTGCTGGGTTATAATTTCTAGTGGGAAAAGTACATCTTTCAGTATAATTTCTTCACAGGTCCTAAGGACTTGGGCTCATATTTCTCTAAACCAATCATAACTTAGGGAATGGCATGCTCTGGATAAACTTGGAGTCTATCTCCTGTCCTGAAACTGGAAAGAAGAGGGAGTAGAAGGTGATATCAACCTCTCAGAAACCACACAAACTGAGAATAAGGGAAGCATAATTTCCAGAAGAACAGTGAACCTTTTTATGAAACCATTTTTTTTAATTTGGTCAAGGGCACATATACTTGTGGGGTGTGTGTGAGAAAGCACCCCTGGGGGAATGGCAAGGCCATAATACTTTCTACCCCACAGTCCTCTCAGAATTTGGTCACGTATACATCCAGTATGCCACAAGCTGCCATCTCTGGGACTCAAACCCATAGTCAACCAAATGGGATCTAGCCTCCCCAACTACCAGGCCACAGACTAACCCAGAAACTTGAGTCTTAACACTACAAGTAGGAGGAGTGAGTGGATATTAGGCAGGCAAATCAGTGGTTGCCCTCACCCATGAATAGATAAAATTAGCTACGCTTTTTTACTCATAGTTCTGCTGTCGTTTTCCCCTAGGTGACTAGAGGTAGCATAATATTTTTAGAAAATATTTTTAAATGCTTCCAACTCTATTGTGATCCATTGCTTTGCCAGGTGTGTCTCTGTGTAGATCAATAGCAAACTAGTCACTTCAGATCAAATTAGCATTCTAGTAGAATTTATTTCCGAGATGCTTCACATCACTGAAATGAATAAAGTTGTTTATGACAGGTCATAGGACACTTTCAAGGATCAGTGGGAAACATCTGCAGTTTAGGGATAGAGGGAAGTCATGCTTAGAAGATGAGAAGGGGATAAGATGGACAAGTGGGGAAAAGGAGAACTTTGCTGGAAGAACTGAATGATATGGGGAGAGCAGATGGATGTTTCTGAGATGTAATTTCAAAGGATCTCATAACTTTGAAAGACTTTGGAACTGAGATGAAAAGACTTGTTTTATTTGTTTATGTTTAATTTATTTTAAACCTCCACGTATTAGCATCACTTTTATTTGTGGAGAGAACTTCATGGAGTGGTTAAGACTCACACCAATCTGATGAATCTATAGTGTTCTCATGATTAAGAGGCAGCCACTCCAACCTTGATATTTTCCTTGAATGAGAAAACCCTGGCATATGACTCTTTTGAATTAGTCATCAAAGCAACCCACAGTGAAACTTGCCTTTTGTTGTTGATGCTGCCTACGTAGTGCTTACATTGCTACATGGAATATCCAGTTTTTATAATAAGAAAGCTTTGCACAAACATATTCTTTATTCCCCTTAAATTACTTTAATTCTGGGCTCTAGCCTTTGCCTTTAGGGCAGTTGAAAAATTCTACATCAGACATTTTATTGGCAAAAGTAACTAAGGCTAGCTAGCCAGTCTAAAAAGTAGCATCTAATTTTTAATGGCTTCATATCATATAAACTTATTTCTCAGCCACCTCATGGTCTGATTACATAGATGGCTAGTGCCTTTTCATGTGGTGTCAGGGATCTAAATCTTTCCATTCTTTGTGCTACTATTTTCCAAGACATTTTATAATTCTCCTACTGTATCCTCTTCATTGTCTGCTAGTGAGCAAAAATAGCATGTGGCATATCTACCTGAAGGGATTTAGAGGCCTGAAGTTGAGTTTATTACTTTTGTGTGTGTGTGAAGTTTCTTTGTATAGGGCACATGTGCTCTCTAGAAAGACAGAGAGAGACAGAGAGACAGAAAGTGAGAAGTCACACCCCAGGGGGATGGCCACGCCACAATCCCGTCTCCTCCATTCTCCTCTCGGGATCCTGGGCACACATGACATGCACCAGGCATTAGTTAAGTCACTGTGTCTGGGACTTGAACCTCGGTCAACTACATGGGAGCCCAGTGACATAGCCATCATGCCAACTATTGGTCCCTGAGTATATCACTTCTAAAAAATGGTTTTGTTTAAATCCATAATACAGTGTGTATGTATATGGGAGAGAGAAGTACCATCCATATGACTCAGTCACACTGAGATCCCCTTCCTTTAGTCCTCCAGCCAACCAGCATCCTGGGCATTCATGCACGCATCTGGCATGGTTTCAGGCTGACAGGACTGGGGACTTAACTGTGGTTGACATGTGGCTTCCAGCTCCCTGTCCTGTAGGCTACTGGCTGGACCACAGATGCTGGGCTGTGCATCACTTCTGCCTGTATTACATCGGTCAGACCTATTTCCATTGCCCTACCTGAACTGCAGGAAGGCCAGAAAAGGTAATTTCCCTGTGTTCTAGAAGAGGAAATGCGTTTGCTGAATATTCAGCCACCTATTGCTATAATCATTACAGGGGTTTCCTTTTGTTTCTAGATTATAATAAACTATGCGGAACTTAGCTGGAAAGCGGAACCCTCTTTAACTATTAGGTCGTCAGAAAAGTCATGATGCCATTTTTGCACAGAAAAGCAAATACGTCATGATTCTTCCAATGACCCAATATTATGATTGCAGCTGGCAGTCCCTTGGTCCTCTTGTCCAAACCCATACTGTTTCTGTCAAGTGCATGCTTCTCTTTTGTCCTCCTGCTGTGGGAACCCTTGCTAAGGTTAGGTCCATCTTCTCCGAGAAGACCCATAGCCATCTTACTCCTCCTATTCTAGGCTTTGCTGGTAAATGTGTGGATTTCACTGAGGGGCACACACACCTTTCTCTGCCCTGTCCTAGGCAAGTTTTCCTTTCTCTCTACTTGAATTTTTGTCATTCTCAGACAGATCTGCCTCTTCCAGCCTTTAACAAACACACTTCTAGTGTGATGTCACCAAGGCACCTGGTTCATTTATTTTTTAATTTTGTCTTCTGTTTTCATTCTCACACAAATCCGCCTCTTCCAGCCTTTAACAAACACAAACACACTTCTAGTGTGATGTCACCAAGGCACCTGGTTCATTTATTTTTTAATTTTGTCTTCTGTTTTCTGCTTCATCAAAAGCCCTAATGCAAAGAAGCATAGAAGTGCTTGGCTACCATTGTGGAGTGAGGATGGTGGGGGGGGGGAATACCAAGAGAAAAACACAAATCATAATTCAAATAAAGTATCATGCCATAACTAAAAGTTAAAATGTATTGTGATAGTATTTATTCAGGTCCCTGACTTACTGCAATTAATCATTGAACCAACCCTGGCAGGTAAGTGTCATTTTTCCCCTTTGGAAGATGTAGAAACTGAGACCCGAAGAAATTACATTATGGGACCAGCAGATGACATCGGTTATGTCTCTGGACTTCCATGGAGTTGACTGCGATTCGAGTTCTAGACCCAGTGGCTTAAAACTCACACCAGGCATGTGTTCATGTGTGCTCAAAATCCTGACGAGAAAGAGTTGTGGTGTGTCCATTCCTTTTGGGGGTTGATTTTTTACTTTCTGTCTCTGTCTCTCTGGTGAGCATACATGTCCTATAGCTAAATAAATAAATACATACATACATACATACATACATACAAAAAAAGCTCTATAAAAAAAAGAAAGAAATTACATCTGTTTCCCTGCAGATACTCCTCATTAGAAGTCCATGATGAGAGTCTATTTACAACAGACTCCAAGTATCATTCATTAACATCTACACCACACTCAAGGGCAAGGTCAGTGGGAAATCTGAAAATGACAGTCAAAGTAGAAGGCATGCCAATTTACTGAATTGCACAAGGATTTTTAGACGGTGAGGACACTCTAACATTTATAAGCATTTGCTTTGTGTAGACATCCTATTAGTCAGTTGAATACTCTTTCTTGCTTAATTTTCCCAGCATTATTATTATCCCTATTTTGCAGATGAGAGAAAGGAGGCTGACTGAGATTATTAGTTGCCCAGTTATTTCTGAGTAGAGTCAGGACTCATCTTTCTCCCTGTGACCCTGTAGTCCATACTCCACTCCTTTCCCTGTGACACAGTGTGGCCCAGTGGGGATATCATCTTCCCTCATGATCTATTAGGGTACTAAGCACTCTTTTTCAGTATTGGCCCACAAGTTGGAAATTAACAAGTGATTTCATTAACAATGGGAAAATGGTGGGCTAGCTCTATAGCCTGGTACATTTATCCAGATCCCACATGGCTGACCTAGTTTGACTCCTAGCCCTGGCAGCTCGAAAAACATGCCAGACAAATGTGTACTCATGCCCTAAATCCAGACAGGAGAGATAAATGGAGGAGAAGGAATTGTCATGTTACCATGCCCCATTAGAAGTCAAGGATGCCTTCTCCCTTTATCTCCCTATTTCTCTTGTCTTTCTGGTGAGTATACATGCCCTCTGGCAGTGAAAAAAAAAAAGCAATAGGAAGATGGAAATGGTTCCACATAAATACCATGCATGAGGATTGAGTATGATCCAAGCTCTAAGAAAATATTTGTGAAAACCTTCTTCATAACTATTTCCCTTTATTTTATGCAATTTGCCATTATATGCCAGTTTCATGAAGTGATTTCAGGGTATTAAATTTGAACAGCTTAAAGTTATATAATTAATTGCATTCCGTTTCAGTTATAATTACTAATTGATCCAAGCCTGCCAGTGTAGCACCTGGCAGCAGTCAGGAACACAACAGTGATGGCAGGTAGGTGGTTGCAGTAATTAGGTTATTACCTTTTCTTTTTCTCCTTCAAGTACCAGGTGGCCCAAATCCCAGGGTCAGGCAAGCAGTATTTGGCCCAAGGGTACCGTTTCTGATGCTGGGGTTCCTTTGAAGAAACTGAGGACAATGGCAGAATAGGTGGGCAGATGAGGACACGTAAAACAGAAGCACTGAACTGGGTTTACAGAAGCACATGGGGGCAGAGGATCTGGAATCCTGAGATGGGTCTGGAGGAAGACAGACTCTTAGGTCAGTGGTCTTTGTGTCTCTGAACTTCTGGAATTCATGCTTACATTTTCTAAATGGGATGTCTGAGAGGCAAGGAGGGATGAAGATCCAAAAGTAGGAATGCAACCTGAAATAGTAGGCAGCATTGCTGAATGGTCAGGCGCACTGAATTTCAAACACAGAGTTTTTTTTTTTTTTCTTCAATTTGTTTATCTGATTCCTACTGGTCTTATTTTCACCTAGATGTGCTTCTTATTAAGTGTGAGATATTAGGCAAACTGCAACTGCTAGGCCTCAGTTTTCTCATATGCAAAGTAGAAATTAATAATTTGGTTGTTGTCATTCCTAAATGAGGACAGGCATGAACACCACTTAGCGCAGTGTCTGTTGTACGGTAAATCAGTCTGTTAACGTTAACTAACTTACCTGTACTGTATCCCAAAATGGTTACAGTGCAGTGACCTACATTTTGAGTTGGAAGTTTTAACAATGAACATAATTTTGAAATGATAAACATGATCAGCATCTAATTGTACTCTGATTCAGATTGACTTTGGAAGTGATCAGTATAATGTGGAAACACATATATTCTGAAAGGATCTGGGAAAATTATTAGCATAATGGCTATATTGCTGGACTCCCACATAGCCAACTGCAGTTCGAGTCTCGGACCCGGTGGCTTAAAACTCACACCGGGTGTGTGTGCGTGCATGCCCAAGATCCTGAGAGGAGAAGAGATTGCAGCAGGACCATCCCCCCTGGGATGGGGGGTGATTTCTCACTTTCTGTCTCTCTGTCTGTCTGGCGAGCGCACATGCCCTATAGCAAAAACCTCTCCAAAAAAATATTTTGTTTTTTGCTCATACTCCGTAGTTCTTGACAGTTAATAAACAACATTCAAAATTTCAAGAAACTGAATATAAAGATAATTATCAGAATAGTTGTTATAATTTTGTTTGTGATTCTGTAACGGAGACAGTATGGTTTAAAGTATTTTTAAGAAAATATTTACATGTCAACTACTCAGATTGTTGAAAAGCACACAGTTCACCCAGCACATAATTCACACATGAATCTTCTCAGTTCAGCCCTGGCTACTAAGTATTCTGTGATATACCATCTGCTAGCAAAGATCAGTCTCTTTTTCTTCTTTTAATGTCTTCCTCAAGATAAACCTCTGGTTGTAGCTGCTCTTTTGCAATCTCTACTGATTGCAAAGCAGGACTGGAAAAATCCAGGTTATTTTATGGTATGAATTCTTTCATATAGATTCTCTAATCCTTTCTACCAGGCAGAACTGTTCATGGTGCCAGGCCATCTTTTCAGTAGCTTTGTTGGCTTACTTGAGATTTACCTTAGCTCCATAGTTTCCTGGTTTAATCTTCAGATATGACATTGTAGTCAAAGCCCTGTTCAATAACAAGTATTTCCAATTTCTGATCCAAGGCAACAGGTAGTATTGAACTGATGCAAATAACCATTCTGCCAAAAAGTAAGAACACTCCCAAATGTTTACCAAAGGGGTCAGGAAGGGAGAAAAATTTATGTTGCCATTTAAAGAAACAAACAAGAAGAAAAAAACATTTTAACAAATTGCTAGACCTATCAATAGCTCAAAAGAAAGCAAAATCCTTAAATTGGGAAAACAAAGCACAGTAAAGAAAAAGACAGTAATGTTTTACTCAAATGTCATATATTTCTGTATCCCCAGTTCACTCTTTTGTAATTAATCTTTCTTCTGTTAAATTTGCAGTGTTACTGTGGTCCTATCTCTCTGTTTAAATCCTAAAAGTTAACATTCGATATTGTTATTGTTATTTTTTGTTCCTAACATTAAGTTGGTCATTTTTTTGGTTGCCTTTTGTTCTCTTAATTTTGAATGTGTGTCTTTAGTTTTCTTGGTAAAGCACTCCTGTTAGAACTTCTTGAAGAGCTGTTCTGGTGTTGGTAAATTCTTTCAGGTTTTGTTTATCTGAGAATGATGTTGATCTTTTCTTCCCATATGAAGGATCATCTTGCCGGGTATAGCATTCTTGGTTGAAACTGTTTTTCCTTGCTCTCATTGTTTCTGATGAGAGATCTGATGTTAGCTTGATGGGATAACCTTAATAAGTAATCTGACGTTCCTCTCTTGCCAACTTTAATATCTTGTCTTTGTGGTTTTGGCCAATCTGGCTATGACGTGCCTTAGAGAAGATCTTCTTGCGTTGATTCTATTAAGGTTCCTTTGTATTTCTTGGGTCAGGATATTTGAATGCCTTTCTAGGTTTGGAAAGTTTTCTTCCAGGATTTCACGAAGTAGATTATCAGTGCCCTAATTAGTTTCTTCTCCTTCTGGGATACTGATTATCTGGATGGTTGGGGGCTTAATGGTATCTAGTATTTCTCGTATAGTATTCTCATTCTTTGGATTATTACTCAGTTTTTGGGTTGTTTTTTTCTAGGCCAGAGGTTTTGCCTTCAACATCTGAGATTTGATCTTCTGCATGGACTAATCTGCTTTGAATACTTTGGAGGGATAATTTGATTTCCTGTATTGCAGCCTTCATCTCTAATAGCTCTGTTTGGTTCTTTATGGTGTGTAGTTCTTCTTTCAGATTGTACAAGAACTTCAACACCTCCTGGAACTTGTTGTGTCTCTTCGCCTGCATTTTCTGGAGTTTATTGTCTCTCACATCTTGCATCTTGTTTAGTTTGTCACTATGAATATTCGGAATTCTCTATCAGACATTTCCATGAGTTTCATACCACTATCTTGTCTGAGTGTTTCAGGTATCTAGAAGATAAGGTTTAAAGAATAATTTCAGTTGTCTTCGTTCCTGAACATGCCACAACACACCTCAGATTTAAAAGGGCTTCTTGGCTGAGTGTTTTGGGAGTCAAGACTGAAGATGAGGTTTAGAGCATAACTTCAGTCGCTTTGGTCCCTCACTTGTTACATTTTTTATGTTAGCTTTTCTCTGTTTTTCGTTTATTTTCTTTGTGCTTTAAAACATGTTCTTGAGCATCCTATAGAAATTTGTAGTAAAGACAATGGTGCATGGCAGGAAGCTTTTATAGGTCTGTGATCTTAAATCAGAAAGTCGAACTTAGCTAAGAGATATTAAAAAATAAACATGATCACAACTCTGTCAAGAACATGTGATTAAAAAATTTCTTCTTTGTGGGAAACAAATTTTTCCCAACTGCTATAGCTGGGAGAGAAAAAAATCTTGCTTGGAAGGCACACAAGCAAACAACAACAAAAAATAGTTTATTTTTAAAATAGTTTTAAGTCTTTTTGGAGCTATCTTCTGATCAATAGAAATGACTAAGAAATTCTATGGTCTCATCTCCCAGGTTTTATGTTTCCCATTTATTTAACCAAGATAATAAAACCTCATATGTGGTCTCCTTAGTCATTTCCAAATAGGACAGGCATCTTTAGTTTATCTACAAATAGCTCTGGCTACAAATTTCATTTTAGAACTGTCTTTGGAGTAATCAACTGCTAGATAGATAGGCAGATATCATCTTTGGTTTCCTTATTAATAAAAATAAGGCTCTTTGAAGAATGTGGGTTATGATGATGAAAAATTGTATCTTGCTTTTTGGCCCAGGGAAACATTTATGGGCCTGGGCAGCTTTCACATTTTGAGTCCTTTCACTCTCAATCTATCTCCTCAACCTCAGATTTAACAAGTTTTAGAGATCAATACCTTTCTCTTCAGATCAGCGGAAATTAAAATCTGTGATGAGGCTTTTCTTAACTTCTTTACAAAATCTGGCCCTGAAGAGGAGCCCAAATATTGAGGCCCAGTTAAATGGTCTTTGCAGGACTTTCTTCTCCAGAAAACCCTAGGCTGATAGGAAATGAGCTTCAGATTTCAGTAAATCTTTTACACAGGCCTTGGTATTGTTGAAGTTTCTCAGCAACACTCAGTTCAGAAGTACATGCCCATTCTATTGTAGGGTGTGGGCAGCTAGCTTCCCTGCAACCTTGGGGAAGTCCTACCTCTTGCTTGTAACTTTGAAAACAACAAACAAGTGGAGCATACAGTATGCTGGACTGGCTTCTCGGGCAGGAATTGATTTCACATTCAACTTATAGGGTGTAGCTAGTATGTATTGCTTGTAAAAGCTGATGTAGGACCAGCAGTTAGTGCAGTGGCTATGTTGCTGGACTCCCATGTAGTTGACTGCAGTTCGCATCCTGGACCCGGTGGCTTAAAACTCACGCGGGGCACATGTGCATGCATGCCCAAGATCCCAAGAGGAGAATGGAGGAGAAGGGATTGCAGCATGGCCATCAACCCTAGGGGATAATTTCTCGCTTTCTGTCTCTCTCTGTCTGTCTGGCAAGTGCACATGCCCTATAGCAAAAACCTCTAAAAAAAAAAAAGCTTATGTAAACTTCTCTTTATTTTATCCTGATAATGTAGGTGCTAGATATATTGTGGCCATAGTTATGCGACTTTGGAGTGTAATGTCTTGTGAATACAAAACTCCTATCCAGCCAGATTTTTAGAGTTAGAAAACCTTATTCATTCTTTGGTTGGATATAAGGGGAAGTCTTTGGCTTGCACTGAGGGCCATGTCTTATGGTAAAATACAAAATTAAACCCAGAACCATATTGTGAGATAAAATAGCCTCAATTTGCAGGGACCTTGGAAATTTTCAACCAATTACATTCTGTTTTTCCTTTCCTTTTCACTTTTATTTGTGTAGTTCTTTTTTTTTTTCTCTTTTACAAAGTAAGTGCCCTTAATTTTGTGTTGAATAAATGTATGTTGTAGTATCATGTATTGGGTTGTCGGAAAAGACATGACACATTTTTGTATAGAAAAACATAGAAAAATATGTCATGACTTTTCTGATGATCCCATATATATTTTGTATCAGGACAGCATATTCTGCATATTTAGAGGTAAGAAAAGAATGATAATTTGAATGGGAATATCTCCCTCTTACTTAAAAGCTGGCCAAGGGAAGTGGTGGCTGAAGGAAGAAATCCCAGGCCCTGGAAAAGGGCATGACTTTTATTCAATCACCTATTCATGTAGCAAGCAATTACTGAGGGCCTACGCCACTATAAGCATTATACAATTTGCTGAGGCAGAGATGAGGATACGAACACTACTCTCACAGAGCTCATTGCCTTATTTATTTACTTTTATTTTTTAGAGAGATTTCTGCTATAAGACATGTGTGCTCGCAGGAGAAATAAAGAGACAGAAGTGAGAAATCACCTACCCCACCCCTCCAGGAATGGCCACGCCACAATCCCTTCTCCTCCATTCTTCGCTCATGATTTTGGGCATGCATGTACACACACCTGGCATGAATTTTAAGCTGCTGGGTCAGGACTCGAACCATGATCAACTACATGGGAGTCCAGGGATGTAAGCATTACACTATCTGCTAGTCCCAAGCTCATAGTCTTATCTGAAGGAGGAAAGGGATGGTGGAGAGCAGTAATCAATGTGACTGGAAGGAACATGGGGCAGGACTGAATAGAGAGTGACAGGAGGCTACGTGGTGTGGTAGGAAGAGCCCCAACTGGGAGCAGGAGAGCTGAATCTCTTCATCACCTGACTAGAAGCGGGATCATAAGCAAGGTGTATCAGTTTCTTCATCTTGAAAACAAGGCAGCCGGACATGAGCCTATTAACATTTCCTAAACTGTATTCCATGGACAACTAGTTTGTCATGGTGTTAATTGGAGATCTTCTAAAGTAAAGCATACTAGATTATTTTTTTTCAAATAATTTAAGGAAATTATAGTGACTCCTCAAATAGGCACAGTGCCTATGAACATATTACATCTAGAAAACCATTCTGATCCTGCAAATCCAGAGGAGTGATTCTTATTTTATTGTGAAAGAAACTGGGATTGAAATAAATGAAGTAACTTGCTGGATATCTAAGACAGCTAATTGTAGGACCTCTTCAAGTAGAGGTCAGCAAACTTTCTATGAAGTGACCAGTAAATATTTAAGACTTTGTGGGCCGTATAGTTCTTGTCGCAACTAACCACTCAGATCTGTGTGTGGTGTAAAAGCAGCTGTAGACAATATGTAAGTGAACACATATGACTGTATTTCAATAAAACTTTATTTACATCATCAGGTGATAACTGGATTTGGCCACAAGACCACAGTTTGCAACCGTGTGATTCAACCTCATGGTTGTATCATAGACTTCAAAAGCCAAACACCTTGGTTAATAATCACTAGATGAGTCTCTTTCTGGCTGGGTGACTACAAAGCATATTTAACCTCCCCATTTCTCAGTGTTCGCATCTATAGGCTGGTTATAGAACCAGCATCAACCTAGATTTGTTGTGAGGATTAATATAGCAATATCTGCCAAATGATTAGAATAGCACCTAATAAATTCTTGTTTGTTCAGTCATTTTTGGTAAGACTCAGAGATTAAGCAACTTCCATAACATGGTTATTAAGGAGTGTGGACAGGATTCCATTCATATGGTCAGACTCAAGCCAATACCTGCCACCAGTGCCATCTCAGTGTAGGGAGAGAAAGGGTTTTGGTCAAGTAATTCCAGCTTGCAATAAGGGATGCTCATTATATGTGAAAGACCCAAATCTGTATGTAGTCCTCCATTTTCTACTGTGCACTTCCTCCTACCTCCACCACTGAATTTCTTTCTTTCTTTTTTTTAAAGAATTATTTTATTTAACTTTATTTATTTATATATTTATTTTTAAAATTTGACCAGAGAAGGACAGAGAGAAAGAGAAAGGAAAAAAAACAAGGTGTCAGTTCTGGGACTTGAACTATGGTAGGCCATATGGCAGTTCAGCACTCTTAACCACCATGCCACCTGCCGGCCCCCCACCACTATATTTCTTTCTATTTTAATAGAGATCAGCAGAGGTTCTCAAAGAGTAGTTTCCGAACTAGCAGTATCACCATCACTTGAGAAGTATTAGAAGTGCAAGATTTGGGCCCCATCTCAGACTTGCAGAATGAGAAACTCTGAGACTCAGAATTTCGTAGTAGAGTCCAGCAATCTGTGGCTGACATAAATCATTTAACAATAACATTCCTGTCACTTGTATAGCACTGTAGATTTCCAAAATACTATAAAAATGTATTACCTCATTTATACCTTCAAATAAGCTTGTAAGGTAAGTCACATAGTAAGATGGAAATATTTGTTTATATTTTATTGATGAGTAAACTAGGGGGAAAAAAAGAGCTTGATTATAAAGCTAAGACTTCAAGGCTCCAAACCCACACTGACATTAATTTATGTTCTTATTTACCCTCCTTAAGCTGCCTTGCTTACTTTAAATTATTTGTGTTGGCATGAAGACTTGATCATTTCTCCTTGCATTGACCAGCATACCCTGGTAGTTTTTTGTTTCTACCTGATCCATGTTTTTGTTTTTTTTTTCTATAGGGCGTGTGCACTTGCCAAACAGACAGAGAGAGACATAGAGACAGAAAACGAGAAATCACCCCCCAAGGGGGATGGTCACACTGCAATCCCTTCTCCTCCATTCTCCTCTCAGGATCTTGGGCACACATGCACACGTGCCCGGCGTGAGTTTTAAGCCACCGGGTCCGGGACACGAACCGTGGTCTATTATGTGGGAGTCCAGTGACATAGCCATTACGTTAACTGCTGGTTCCCAAGATCCATGGTTTTTAAGTCTCAAGAGCATGGCTCAGCAAAATTATAGCTTTATGAACTGAACTTGGCTGCCACCAGTTTTTATAAATAAAGTTTTATCGGAACACAGTTATCCCCATTTTTAAAGTACTGGCTGTCAGTGGCTGGGTTTTTTTTTTTTTTTTTTTTTTTTTTTGGTTTTTTTGTGTGCGTTCGCCAGACAGACAGAGAGGGACAGAGAGATAGAAAGCAAGAAATCACCCCCCCAGGGGGGATGGCCACGCCGCAATCCCTTCTTCTCCATTCTCCTCTGGGGATCTGGGGCACGCACGCATACGCACCCGGCATGATTTTAAGCCACTGGGTCCGGGACATGAACCGTCGTCCGCTACGTGGGAGTCCAGCGACATAGCCATTATGCTAACTGCTGGTCCCAGTGGCTGCTTTTATACTAGAAGAGCAAAACTAAATTATTGCAACAGAGGTTGTATTGAGTCACCAGAAAAATCATGACTTTATTTTTTTTAGGCAAAAATGTGTCATGACTTTTCCAGTGACTCAATATATCCCACAGAACAGAAATTCTTTATTAAGTGACTCTGTGTAGATTAATTTCAGTTTCCTAACCTTGACTGCAGTGTCAAAGGTGCCTCCCTCTTCCCTGCATGTGTTTCTCAGTAATCTAGACCACTGTGTTCATTAGAAGTGTAATATTTCTCAGTTGAATCCATAGAACTGAGTTCATTCTCTCTCTTCCATATGGCTCAACAGTGTGGACTCTGTCAGTATTGTGAGTACTAACATATCTTAATTACTACCTATGTGTGTACCAATCTGATATAATGAAATTCCAAAAATACTCTAAGAGGAATATTTTCAGCCCAGACAAGAAGTAAAAAGGAAATATAATATACTCTTGCCTCTCTGATTATGTTATCTGAAAAGCCTAAAGTGCTTTATAGTGTGCTCTGTGTCCAGACTCAGAATGAGGAATGACAACATTTTTAGATAAATTGGTTTGTGAAATATTTATGTGCACTTTAGTGGCACAGACAAGAGGTAATCTATTTTGTATTGAATCAGCTTGGGACAGAAAACACACACACATATATACACACACACACACACATACACAGCATTAATGAAATTTTTTAAAGCCACTTTTAAATTCATGTTGGCAAAAGACAAATAGTCAAGACTTTTAATTTCTATAAACTTAACGGCTAGAGAACAAATAAAGCTTTATTAACTTAAATAAAAGTAGCTTTTCTTTCAAGGGCATAGCCATTTATTTTTCTTTCTGTGTAATCTTCTGAAGGACTGCTCTTGTCCATGTATTGATCTGGATTTTCCACTATGTTAGTTGGATTTTTAACTAAGTGCTCTTGGTTTTGAATAATCAGAGGATGACTTCAGCTTAATATACAGCACAAGTCTCTGGTATGAGAGTTGGCCGACATTATTTGCACCTAAATTCTGCTATGGCCTTGCTGAATAACCTTGAGCCAATGCTTGTTCTTCTCATTTCACCAGTGGGCTCTGTCCATACATAGGCATTAAGTGAAGTTGATGCTTCTTAGTTTTCTAAAATAACGAACACATTCAGGGTACATCACCAACCTGAAGGCCCTTAAACCAGGCTTAAACTTTTCATTTCTTGACCTTTCCAAACCAGTTTGGCGATCTCATCTGTGTTCCCAAAGTCCTTATGTAGCTCTATCATTGCATTGTTTTTTCTGGACTGAAGTTACTGGCTATGCTGGCTGTATCTATCCCCTGGTGACATTCTTGAGGGTGGGAGCAGGGTCTCGACAACCAGGATATCATCACTACCTGTGATATACGATGACGGCTAAATAAATTTCTGCTAAATTGAACTAGTTAAAGAGGCAATTCTTGGGACTAACAGATGCCATAATGGTTACATTGCTCGACTCCCACATAGTCGACAGTTTGAATCCTGGACCTGGCAGCTTAAAATTCATCCTGGCACATGCCTGCCCAAATGCCCTAGAGAAGAATGGAAGACAAGGGATTGTACCATGGCCAAACCCCCTGGGGGATGATATCTCGCTTTCTGTCTCTCTCTTGCTCCTGCAAGCACACATACCCTATAGCAAAAATCTCTCTCCAAAAACAAACAACAAAAAGGCAATTTTTAACTACTAGTTGTTGGAAAAGTCACGACACATATTTGCACAGAAAAATATGTCATAATTTTCCCAACAACCCAATAATAAATTAGAAGATCTACTAGAATGATGGAAAGACCATACAAGCAGATTGTGTAGCTGGTCAAAATTTGCTAGAGAATTTGCTGAAGAATATTCTTCTACAAAAAATTAGGCAAAAAGAGACCAAATCCTGTCTAGACTTATATAATTCATACTCTTAGTTCTATATAAACTGTGTAATCCCTTTTGAATCTTCTGGTCCTTATGTAAAAATTCCTTTTTCACTGACCACTGGCAAAATCCTTTAGCTTGGATTGCTAAATGCACTCCCCCCCTTTTTTTTAAAACAGATATGCTAATATCAGGAATGATACATTTTGGCCCTAGCATCATTAAAATATAATTTTATTGCCATTCTGCTTTTCACTGCTGAGTCATCACCTCAACTACAATCTCTATTTTCCAAGGCTTCAAATCTAGTCATAAAAATTCACTCAGGGTAGAAACTTGAAATAGGAGGTCTTGCCTCTAAATGGTATTTTTTCTAACAGAATCTCAAAGTAAGCTGTTTAATGTACATGAACTGTTGGGGAGCTTACAAAGATTCAAGTGGAATTCTGCAAAGGTCCTTTAAGGCATTATAACTTATTCTATCACCTGTAATGTTGACTCTTTATCTTAGCAGTGTCATCAGGAAAATTTTGAACAGATCTTTTTCTCCCCCTTGGGTAATTGCCCTGAGAATATTATGTAGACTATTTCCAGTTTTTGTAAACTCAACAAATTCTTATTTTTGCAGAATATCTTCTCTTTTTTATTACATTCTCTCTCCCTTTTCCACCTACCCTTACTTTTACCTAGCTTTTTTCTTATGGTCTTATCTACCATGTTCATTTCCTTTGTACATACACTAACATGAACACACCCCTTGATGCATGCATAGTAGGTGGCTGCATGGGGAAATAAATTAAAATCTGGTGCTTAGATCGACTCTGGAATTTTCATATATGATTATTCACCTTGTATATTATTTATCATGTATTTTTCCTGCAATTCTATTGGGTCATCAGAAAAGTAATGATGCATTTTTATATAGAAAAATATGTCATGACTTTCCCAACGACCTAATACTTTTCCCATCCATCTGAAATATTGTTAAATTTGCTTCTTTCCCCCCATTGTAATATAAATTTAGTCATGGTTTAAACTCCTTTTATGTCCTCTGAGGTATATTACTTTAGCAATGTATTTTCCTCCCAAAACTTCATAAAATATTATTTAAAGTCAGTTATTTAAATTCTTCTATGTTTATGACAGTAGTTTGTCTTATCTGGGTCCCCTTCCTTCCAGATTATGAGTAGACAAAAACTGACTATCTACACATGAACTCTTTGCAGAGTTGTTCAAGCAGGGTAAAATCCAGGCCAAAGTGCCCGAACCCCAAAGAGCATTTGAAAATGGATGATAGCTCAAACATCTGTGCTGTTCCTATGTGGAGAGCCATTAACTATTAAAATTTTAGAATCTTACTTTCTGCCAGATGAATGACTCTCCATAGTAGCACCTCAAACAATGGAAATACCAGATGTAGGGAGGGTCTTTTAAAAGTTTATGGAAAATACATATTATAGAGAAAAGTACACATGGATTTTAAAATGTTTTTTGCTCTAAAATAAACTCAAACTTTGATTCCATTTTTCCATGGACTTGTTGAAGCACCCACATGTTCATAAATCTACATCAATCTCTCTGGCATACGGTATGAATACATTAGGCCCTTTTTATTACCAGCAAAACTGCCTAATCAGCAGATGTGAAATGCCCAGGCACACAAAATGTGGCCACTGCCAGTTCTGTCTGAAGCCCTATATGTAGAGAATGCTTAGGATAACATTTTGATCTTAAGCTGTCTTAGAATGAGTGATGATCTAACGTGGCTGCCCAGTTTCTGAATATAAAGAATATAGAAGTAACTGAAGTAATGAGCTTGAATAGTTTTATTAATTCAAGGACATCTGCTCCATGTCAGATACTTGCTCTGCTCTGCAGATGCAAAAAGTGAAGGAAATATGGCCTCTTCTCTCAAATTGCCTCTAGTGTGTCCTACAAAATAGATTACTGACCTGTATCCTATAGTAAAATTCAGTATTGAAATGAAAAGCCTATTTATCCAATGAATATTCATTTATCAAGTACTTTCTATGTGCCAGGCGCTGTTCTAGGCTTTGGAAATACAGTGATAAACTAACAGACAAGGCTGCCCTCCTGTCTCCCAGGAAATACCATAATACAGAAACATTCTGTTGTGCAAGGCACGTGGCTAGGTTTTGCTCACCGCTATCTACTCAGCATCTAAAACAGTTCCTGATACATAACACACACACGATAGATATTAGAGAACTTGAATTTTTAAAAATTGAGAAAAATAAGTGCTACAAAAGGGCATTTACATGTCATACATGATCGTGGAGGACTGTGGAAGAAATAGTTCATTCTGACAGCAGAGGCTAGAGGAGAAGTCTAGCCTGACCTTGAGCTGCTCATAGAAAATAGAAAAGTGAGCTGGTGGGATATAGCAGGCAAGGTGGAAGAAAGAAAATTCTGAGCAAAGGAAGAGGTAGGCAATTAGGGGTGGGGGAAGAAGCAAAATATGTAAGAAACAAGAAATGGAAAATTATTTGTTGATGATAACATGTATGGTAATATCCTTGATTGAGCCAATATTCAGTGTATTCTGACTGGAAAATCTCATTTTCTATACTGTAATGATGTACAGTGGATGGATGTAAATAAATACATTTAAAATAAAATAAAATAAAAATAAATAAGTAAAAGATCATGCTCCATCTCAGATGCTGAAATTTAGGGTGTTCTGGGGCCAATGGGTGGCGTGGTGATTAAGGCACTGGGCTCCCACATGGTTCAAGTCCCAAACCTGGTGGCTTGCTTTCTCACTTTTCCTCCTCTCTTTCTCTCTCTGATAAGTATGTGTGCCCTGTAACAAACTGAAAAATAATAATAATGATGAATACAATTAAATCATTTTTTAGGGAAAAAAAAAGAAATTTAGGGTGTCCAGAGCTCAAAGTATGGACAAGTAGGTTGGAACTTGATTGTATAGGTCCTTTTATTTTCTCCAAGTTCAAGGTTTTGGTATCTTATGGACATTGAAGACATTTAATTTTTAAGCACAGTAGGTCTTGAACCTACCTGCATTTCAGTTTCCGCCTTTCCTGAGTCACCTTCCCCACAAGTCATCATTAGTGGTTTTCTCTTCCTATTAGTGCTTTTCCCCCATTAATTGTCAGCCATATAATTCGGTCCTATTGTCTGTCATCCTTTGAGGCTTTTTCAGATTAGTCCTTTGCAATGAGCATAGGTTAAGTCATATGCCCTCTTCCCCCTTATTTAGACAGACGCTAAACAATACCTCATCTTGAGACCCCTAGCAAGGTAAAGCCATCTTTCTGGGACAGCCAAGGTGGGACAGTGGATGTAAGGACAGTAGTATACTCCATAGGTACCATAAAGGGAGCCGGCGGAGTATGACTTCCTACATTCAAAATTAACAGTATGCAATACACTGACAAGCCTGCACACTCCTCCTCTGCACCTCACATAATGGGAGAAGCACCCCTCCCTGGAGGATGGGAAGGGAACATTTTTGTATAGAAGTGCCAATTTAATCATCAGAGAAAAGTTCTGTGAATCAAATGGAGGGCAGAACTCTCAGGAAGAGGCTGGAGGTTTAATTGCCCATTTGTGCATCCTGAAATCCCCTTATAGGCTTGTGTAAGGGCCAGGGGACGTACATCCGCCATGAAGACTTACACAGTAGTCACGCAGTAAATATCTTCTGAATGATAAATAAGATCAAGGATGTAAACCGGCCACCTTTGGCAAATGCCTAAGCAGTAAGAATATTCTTAATACCATTTATGGAGGCTTTAAGGTTTATAAAGCCTTTTGTAAACACTGCCTCTTTTTGTCTTCAGTGCTATTCAGCAAAAGACAGGAATGTCTACCAATACACTGAGGAGTCCTGGGAAGGTTAAATGAGTGTCCCAAGGGCATATGACTGGTTAGAGCTGTGGGTGGGACATAAGCTCAGGTCTGCTGCATTAAAATGTGAAGGGACCAGCATTTAGCATAATGGTTATGTTGCTGGACTCCCACATAGTTGACTGCGGTTCGAGTCCTGGACCCAGTGGCTTAAACTCATGCTGGGTGCATGTGCGTGCTTGCCCATGATCCCAAGAGGAGAATGGAGGCGAAGGGATTATGGTTTGGCCATCCCCCCCCCGGGGGGTTATTTCTCGCTTTCTGTCTCTCTGTCTCTCTGGCGAGCGCATGTACCCTGTAACAAAAAACCTCTCCAAAAATAAATAAATAAATAAATAAAATAATAGGATGCTCTCTTTGTGCACTGAAAGCAGAATTCCTCCGCCGCAGTACGCTCATTCTAAAAAGTCTTGTCTTAGACAGTTGCTTCAGAATCACCTTACTGGGGTTAAAGGGCAGATTTGGGGGACTTAGTCAACCAACCACTCTGGACAGAGGATCATAGGAATCTTAATTTTTTAAATTCATTTTTAAAAATTTCTTCTGAAATATGGGGAAGAGAAGCACTGCTAATATGTTTCTCATACCATGATCCACCTCCGGCCTCAGCCATCTGGAATCATGGGCTTTCACCCAGCAAGTACCGGAGACCTCAGGACAGGAACCCAGGAGTTATTGCCATGTTACTGTGACTGGCTAGAAATCTTCCGTTGTTAACAAGGGCACTAGGGACTTCTTACTATACATAAATTTGGGAACTATTGCACAAAAGACACCTAACATAAGACAAAATATTAATTAAATCAACAAAAGTCTAAATTATTCCCAGGATAAAGTTTAAGAAGAAAGAAGAACCCATGTGTTTGTAAAGAAACTGTGAAGCCACATGTTAGGTAGGTCTAAAGGCCACTTTCAATATTGTTGGGCTGTGATGGCTTATTCTATTTGCTATTTAATTTTCAATTGCAGATTTACTGACTTTGCAGACCACTAATTACTATCCTGAATTTAGAAAGTTTTTGTCTGTTTATTAGTTCCAAGAGGCTTCTTTTCAGATACAAAAGAAAATATGCTCCACTACTTTTGTTTGACAGTAAATCATAGGAATAATATCTTCATATTGGGTTCCATGTCTCCTTCCCCAGAAACGTTTGCTATAATTACAGCAAATTTGATGAATACATGTATACCTATACATTTCAAAATTTTAATAAATGTTTGCCAATAAATCAACAGATTTAGCTTTCATAGAGCAAATCACTCACTGAAATTTTAAATATTCAAGAAGATAATTTAGTAGCCATACATTGATTCTCCATTGCATATTTATAGACTTGCCAGCTGTCAAACTAAGTGGTTGCTATACAACTTTACCTACTTTTCTTTCTTTCTTTCTTTCTTTCTTTCTTTCTTTCTTTCTTTCGGGGAGAGATTTTTGTTATAGGTTTTGTGTGTTCGCCAGAAAGACAGAGAGACAGAAAGTGAGAAATCACCTCCCAGGGATGATGACCGTGCCACCATCCCTTCTCCTTCACTCTCCTTTTGGGATTTTGGACATGCATGTGCATGCATGTGGCTTAAGTTTTAATTCACCAGGTATGGGACTTGAATCTCAGCCAGCTACTAGGGAGTCCAGCAACATAACCATTACGCCATCTGCTTGTCCCCAACTTTACCTTTCTGAAAACAGCACTAATTTAGATATTGATTGTTATAAACAAGATTTGGTTAATCTTTATTCAAGTCTAGAAAAGTTGAAATTTATAAATCACTGACTTTTTTTCAGATACTAGTAATGTAATTGTAATCAATACATTTTGTTACCAATGGTTTTCCTAAAATTATTCCTAATAACTTTGAAGTTGTCTTCCTCATTATGAGGTTGCAAGTCTTTTTGGAAATCCTCCATTTGGGGTAAGCAGATGGCATAGCAGTTACATTGCTGGACTTTCACATGGCTTATCATGGTTTGGGTCTTGGACCTGGTGGCCTGAAATTTATGCTGGGCATATGTGCATGTGTACAAAAGATCCCAGGAGGAGACTGGAGGAAAAGGGATTAAGGTATGATGATATGGCCATCCCCCCAAAGAGAGGGTGTTTTCTCACTTCCTCTCTCACTGTCTCTGTCTCTGTCTCTCTCTCTCTCTGGCTAGTGCACATGCCATAAGACAAAAACCTCTACCAAAAAATAAAAATAAAAATAAAAACAACCCTCTGTTCAAAAGGTCTAAATCCACTTTCACTTTAGTAATTCCAATAAGCATATTTTTCTATCTGAAATGGAACTTACTGGCACTAAAATATAGACATTTTTTTTCTCATTTTTCAGGTAAAGCCAAGAATCTCTTTCAGTCCAAACTTCTCTTCTGAAATCTGCATAAAAGCTCTACCTTTTCTGAACTTTCAGAGAATATCATCTTTCTTTCACTTATGACACATTGGTTATCTATAATAGTATTACTGTCATTGAAATGCATGTATCATCCTCAGCAAATAGATTTTTCTTTTGAGAGATTTTTTGCCTTAGAGCACAGTGCTTACAGGAGAGGAAGAGAGACAGACAGTGAGAGAGAAAGCAAGAAATCTCTCCCCTGGGGGAATGGCCATATTGCAATCCCTTCTCCTCAATCCATTCTCCTCAATTCTCCTCACAGGATCTTGGGCACACATGCATACATGCCTGGCATGAGTTTCAAGCCACTGGATCTGGGACTTGAACTGTGATTGACCCTGTGGTAGTCCAGCAATTTAACCGCTATGCCATCTGTTGGCCCAAGTTTGTATTTCTTTAAGGAATGATCATATTATAATTCTTTTTTATATCCTGCACAGTATCCTAGGCAAAACAGATGCTATAGTAGTTAGTCTCCAGGTGTCTCCTAATGATTCACATCTCCTTGTATTTGTGACCTTCCAATCTTGAATTAAGTTCAGCCTCGTATGACCAGAATATTCACATGTGAAGATGAAGGACTTCCAAACTAGGTCATACAAGACACTGGAGCTTCTTTCCCATTCTTGTAGATCACTAATTCTGGAAGCTGTCAGCTGCTTGTCATGATGTCACTCAAACAACTCTTCAGTAATTTTCATGTAGAAAGAAACTGAAGTCCTGGAATGAAAGCCAGCCCGAAGCTGCCATTCCTGTGACTGAATTGCCTTGGAAGTAGATCCTCTAGACCGAGTCAATATCTGACACGTATCACCTAGAAATCTGAGCCGGAATCTCTCAACCAAACTGTTCTGATTTCTATCACCACAAAAATGAGAGACTATTGCTAGCCAATCTGCCGTATAAGAAATAGAGAAAGGAATGCTTTAGGCTGAAAGGACACAGAAAGTAATTCAAATTCACAAAGAAAAATAATACCAAAAGAGATAACTACACAGGTAAACATAAAACACAAAATAAATGTGTATATAATTATTTTCTCCTATTGGATATAAAATAAACCTGCATAAAATAATAATTGTAGTACTGTGTTGGTGAATTTATAATGACTAAATATTTAACTTGTATGAGAATAATATCTATAAATGCCTATATTTAAAAATAATAAAAGTTTTAAATTAACAATCTAATCTACTATTTTAAGAAACAATAAAAATAAAAGAAAACGGAACTTAAAATGATGGGCTAGCCAGTGGTGTGGTGGTTAAGGTGACTGGATCCCACATGGCTAACTTACAGTTCTAGTCCTGTACCTGGCAGCTTGAAAAATATGACAGGCACATATATATGCATGCCCAAAACTCTGAAGGGAAAAATGGAGGAGAAAGGATTGTGGCATGATCATGCTTCATGGGGAGAGGCTACTTTCTAACTTTCCTGCTCTTTCTCTGTCTGCCTTTTTCTGGTGAGTGTATGTGCCTTCTAGCAAAATAAATAAATCAAGTAAAATTAAAAATTAAAAAAAATATAGGGACCAGCAGTTGGCATAATGACTATGTTGCTGGACTCCCATGTAGCTGACACACCCTGTGGGAAAAAACAAAAACAAAAACAAAAACTCTCCAAAAAAAATAAAGAATATGACAGAGGCTAACATGTTTCTTTGTGCATGTGTCTGTCTTATTCTCTCTTCTTAAAATCCACCCAAAGTTAATCATTTGGGTCTTATCCCAGATTACCTTAATCACAATATCCTCCCAAAGGCTCCACTTTTTTTTTTTGGAGAGGGTTTTTTGTTTGTTTGTTTGTTTGTTTGCTATAGGGCGCGTGCGCTCACCAGACAGACAGAGAGATAGAGAGACAGAAAGCGAGAAATCACCCCCCAGCGGGGATGGCCACACCGCAATCCCTTCTCCTCCATTCTCCTCTTGGGATCTTGGGCATGCACACACATGCGCCTGGAGTGAGTTTCAAGCCACCGGGTCCGGGACGCGAACCACAGTAGACTACATGGGAGTCCAGCGACATAGCCATTACGCTAACTGATGGTCCCCCAAAGGCTCCACTTTTCAACACCATATTGCATTCAGTTGTCATTTTGTTAATCCTGTCACAACCAAATTTCTATACATTACTTTTGGGGGACACATTTAAATAATAACTGGTGGAATTCTTAGTGAGCTTGTAAAATGGTTCAGAGACATGAGAAAACAAGTGGGTATTTCCTCATAATGTTAAACATAAAGTTACTATGTGATCTAGCAATTCTTCTCTTAGATATATACCCAAGAGACTTATACTTCATATATACATATATCCACCCCAAAATCTATTAGGTCATCAGAAAGGTCATGACGTAGTTTTCTATGGTTTTCTATGCAAAAATGAGTCATGACTTTTCCAATGACCCAATACATAAATGTTAACAGCATATTCATAATAGTGAAATAGTTAGAAACAACCATAATGTGCAGCGGTTGCTATATGGATAAGTAAAATCTATTTTATACATACAAAGGAATATTATTTGGCTAAAAAAGAGAATGAAATATTGATACAGGATACAACATAGATAACCCTTGAGAACATTATTTTGAATGAATGAAGCAAGTCTCCAGAAGTCACATAATACATGATTTTATTTATACAAAATGTCTAGAATTTGGGCCAGGTGGTGGCATGGTGGTTAAGGCACTATATGGCTAACTTCATGGTCTGAGTCCAGACCTGCTGGCTTGAAAAACACACCAGGTGTGTGTGCATGCAATGCCCCAAGTCTCTAGAGGAGAATGGAGAAGGCATGACCATCCTCTCTGGGGGTGATTTCTTACTTTCCCTCTTTCTCTGTCTCTCTCTAGTGAGCACATGAGTTCTATGGCAAAAAATCTTAAAAGGAAAAAAATCCATAATAGGCAAATCTATAGAAAAATAGGTTTATGATTTCTAGAGGCTAAGGATAGCACATAGTGATTGTTGTGCTAACTCATGTGGTGTTTCTTTTTAGGGTGATGAAATGTTCTAAAATTAGATAGTGGTGATGGTTACATCTCTATGAATATACTAAAACCCACGGAATTGCACACTTTAAAAGGGTGAATTTTATGGCATTTGAACTATAGCCCAATAAAATTCTTACTAAAAAAAAAGACCATTCTAATTCTAAAGTATTATGTTATTAAAACTATTGTAATTTGCCTTAAGTATAGCAATCTGAATTCAAGAGGCAGAACAAAGTCATTTTCCTGGTGTGTGTATTAAGGAAAAAAATACTTAGGCTACAAATCTCAACAGGGATATATAATTATTATCAATTAGGGCAACACAATATCATGGGATAGCACTGCTGAGAACTAAGAATAAGGAGAACACAGCTAGAATCCTGGTTTAAACTCTGACCACAACTACGTGTGTGTTTTTTGAAAAATGATTGCATAATCTGGAGTCAAATGTAGGGATTTTACTACACAATTGGCAGTATTCTCCTTCAGGCTATCATCTTTGGGAGTTGCAGATGGTAGAATTTATTAGGGAAATATAAAAGACCAAGACAGCAATGGGACCCCAACCAAGACAGATCTGATTTTACCTATTTCATTTATTTTATATATCATACAATGTTTTGCTTAGCTAAAAAGAAAGTTTAAAACTCTGCACACAAAGAACTTTTCAGCTTTATCACTCTAAGGTCCACCTACATTTTGCTGCTTTCAATTTAAATGCAGTCCTCCTATGTTTCTGAAGTATTTTCCTTGAAATCCATGTATTTCTTTTTTTGAATTGCACACTTTAAAAGGGTGAATTTTATGGCATTTGAACTATAGCCCAATAAAATTCTTACTAAAAAAAAAAGACCATTCTAATTCTAAAGTATTATGTTATTAAAACTATTGTAATTTGCCTTAAGTATAGCAATCTGAATTCAAGAGGCAGAACAAAGTCATTTTCCTGGTGTGTGTATTAAGGAAAAAAATACTTAGGCTACAAATCTCAACAGGGATATATAATTATTATCAATTAGGGCAACACAATATCATGGGATAGCACTGCTGAGAACTAAGAATAAGGAGAACACAGCTAGAATCCTGGTTTAAACTCTGACCACAACTACGTGTGTGTTTTTTGAAAAATGATTGCATAATCTGGAGTCAAATGTAGGGATTTTACTACACAATTGGCAGTATTCTCCTTCAGGCTATCATCTTTGGGAGTTGCAGATGGTAGAATTTATTAGGGAAATATAAAAGACCAAGACAGCAATGGGACCCCAACCAAGACAGATCTGATTTTACCTATTTCATTTATTTTATATATCATACAATGTTTTGCTTAGCTAAAAAGAAAGTTTAAAACTCTGCACACAAAGAACTTTTCAGCTTTATCACTCTAAGGTCCACCTACATTTTGCTGCTTTCAATTTAAATGCAGTCCTCCTATGTTTCTGAAGTATTTTCCTTGAAATCCATGTATTTCTTTTTTTCTCTGCAAAATTTCCTTGTTTATGAAAGGCAAAATATAAGTTATCTAAATTATCACTAATTTTAAGTGAATAGAATTCCAATTAGAGCACATGTTCCTGAATTACTGACATGTCATCTGATATGTCAAAGTTGTGAATCACAAAATCATTCCAGAACTACTTTGCAGACAGCTGAGTGACAGTTTACACTCAGAAATATATGTGTTTTTGACAAGTTGGAAATGTAATTTATCTGATAACTATGGCAGAATGTATTTTCATTTCTATAGGGCATTTAAGTGGCCTCTTCATGTTTTAGGATGGTTGATTTTTGAATTTCAGTACATGTGAATGAAGGTAGATATTTTGAGCAGATCCGCCAAGCCTGGTGGCAGTGTTTCATGTGGATTGTTTTTTATTTGGTTGACTTTTTTGAATAGAAATTGGAATCTATATGTCATATGAAGTGGCCTACAATGTAATATTTTTTCATACAAAGCCCAAGAACTGTAGCTCTTAGGTGGTCCCCCATTTGTCGTTTTTTTTTTTTTTTAAGTTTATTTATTCATTCCATGAAAAAAAGAAATAGAGCATCTCTATGAGGATCTTTACTCCACAATCCACCTCCAGCCTTCTGTCAGCCCTGCAACAGGGGCAAACACAGGCCTGGTGTATTCAGAAAAGGCTCCAGATCCAGTCTTAAGCCAGGAACCTTCCCTGGCCAGATTGCCTTACAGTGTTGCATTTCATCACAGTGATGCCTTTTATCTTAAAAAATGCCTTGGGAATATCTTATAAGAGAATTTCAAAACAAGTGTGGAAAAATTGAATTAAAGTACAAGTTTATTTTGGTGTGGAACAATTTTGAAATTTAGTTTTGCTTTTATTGTTTTAATAATACACATGTTCCTTTAACCTTTTAAAGACCCTCTCATATTGTAAAAGAGCATGTATCACCTTAGTCCATTCTACATTGCTATAAAAGAATACCATATATTAGGTAGTTTATTAAAAAACAGAAATTAATTTCCTCACCTTTCTGGAAGCTGGGACATCTAAGATCAAGGTTGCAGAATCTGGTGAGAGCTTCTTGCTGATATCATCTTATGGCAGAGTGGAAGGATGAGAGAGGGTGAGTGAAAGAGAGAGTACATAAAAGAGGGAGGCACACTTGTACTTTTATAAGGAGCCCAGTCTTGCAATAATAAATCTACTTTCATGATAACGCCATTAATCCATTCAGAGACTGAAGCCCCATGGCCCAAATATCTCCCTTTAGATCCTAACTCCCAACACTGTTGCTTTGGTGATTAATTTTCTAATACATGAATTTTAGGGAACACATTCAAACCATAGAAAGCTTAGTAAGTCATCTTGTATCAGAAGAAAATTGAGAGCCAAGGATCTATTGTATTATAAGGTGACTTCTTTCTTCTTTAGCTAGATTTTAAATGCATACAGGTCTGTATACAGGTCTATATATTTATACCAAAGGTCTTTTAAAATGTTGTGGGTTTTTTTTTGTTTTTGTTTTTGTTTTTTTTTGCTATAGGGCATGTGTGCTTCCCAGAGAGGGACAAAGAGAGAGAGAGAGAGAGAGAGAGGGAGAAAGGGAGGAGGAAAGTAAGAAATCACCACCCCAGTGGGGATGGCCGCACTGCAATTTCTTCTCCATTTTCCTCTTGGGATTTTGGACACATATGCACACATACCTGGTATATTTTTCAGGCCACTGGGTCTGAGATTTGAACTACTTGGCCATTCATGTGGAATCCAGCGGCCTTAACCACGATACCACCAGCTGGCCTGAAAGGGTCTACTTTTAAAACCTCAAACACTTAAGACTCATTTTTCTATGAGAGTTCATTTTAAAAATGGGAGTTGTAGAGACCAGCAGTTGGTGTAATGGCTATGTCGCTGGACTCCCATGTGGTTGACCATGGTTTGAGTCCCAGACCCAGTGGCTTAAAATCATGCCCAGCGTGTGTGTGTATGTGTGTGTGTGTGTGTGTGTGTGTGTGTGTGTGTGTGTGCCCAAGATCCCAAGAGGAGAATGGAGGAGAGGGGATTGCGGCATGGCCATCCCCACTGGGGGGTTGATTTCTCGCTTTCTGTCTCTCTGTCTCCCTCTGTCTTTCTGGCAAGCTCACGTGCCCTATAGCAAAAACCTCTAAAAAAAAATTTTTTTTTTAAATGGGAGTTGTAAACTCACAGCATTTGCTCTCAGTTTTTTTTTGTCTTGTTGGAATTAGCTCTGATATTTCTTAGCATCTTTATCCTAAATTAACATGTCATACTGGTTGTTTGTCTTTTTCCATGGGGTTTTTGAAATGCTCCCTTCATTTTCTAAATCATTGATCTCCAGAAACTTTCTGGGTTTTAGGGCAGCACTAGAATTACCACTTTAAAATGTTTAGGTAACAGAATCAAGCACATGGTGCGGTGGTTAAGGCAGCTTTTTTAGTCCAGGTACCAGTAGCTTGAAAACCAAGCCAGGCTCATTTGCATGCATTCCTCAAATCCAGAGAGAATGGAGAAGAGGACATCCCTCTGGGGGTTGATTCTCATCTTTTCTCTCTCTTTTTCTGTCTGCCTCCAGCATGTGCACATACCTTATAGCAAAATAAATTAATAAATAAATAAATAAATAAAAATTTAGAAAACAAAGCTAAAGGATATTTAAATTCTAAAAAAATCATTTTTCTAACTGTAAGAAGACATGTACTTCTTTCTGTTTGTAAATGTCACCTAACATATTTTAAAAATGGCTTTTGAACATTATAAAAAGTTTGATGGTAGTCAAAATGTCTTATAGAAATTTCATTCCAAATAAACAACAGAGATCAACAACTTATAAGAAATGCAGGAAGGCTCCACTCCAGACCTACAAAATCAAATTCTGAATTTTAACTGTATTATGCTTCCTTAGCACATTACATTTTGAGAAACATTGCTTTTTTGCATGGAACTGAAAAATGGTATTTGGCATTTTAGTTTGAAAGTCAAATTATTGTTCATGGCAGTAGAAAAAAATAACATAAATATAGATATCACTTATAGGTCATTTAGTCTCCTTTTAATCTTGATAATTTTTTTTAATTTGGAGAATTTGCATTAGTTCAGGAATTTTCTATAATGTCCAGTGCTATTACCATTTTGATATCATAGTCATTAAAATTTACATAATTCATATTTGCATACACACATATTTACTATTTCTTCATTCTAAAAATATCCCAGTAAACCCTGACCAATGTGTTTGTGTGTTCAGACAATGTTCCTTCTGGGATATCCAGGCCACATAAAATAGCAAAGAATTCATTAGAACAATGTCACCAGCATAGCTATAATTAAGGCTGCATCAGCAATTTCGGGGTTTATAACTCTGCTGTAAAGTTGTACTCTGGGACGAAACTCAGCACAAAAACTCAACCTGGGAGTAGATTGTTTGCCAGATCTGGGAGGAGTGTGGGGGAAAATTGATTTGGTTGTTTATGAGTCGCTGTACTGCTCATCTGACTCTTGGTGGCATTTGAATTAAGATGTTTTATGGACTGGTGAGCATTGAGAACTGGTATTTTCACTGATGTCTTCATAGGCCTTACTCAAAGTGTGAATATTACAATAACTCAGATGGTGCTACTGTTTATATTATGTGAATGGGGACAGTCATGCATAGGGATGCAATTATCTGGGGAAAGGAGTCATTCTAATTAGTCAGAATGATACCATATTTTATCAAAGTAGGATGCAATCAGTTCCTTAGTTGCTTATATATTTCTGCCAAGTCGACACCGAGGCATGCTCCTTTGAACTGCTTTGGGATATTTAATTGGTAAATCAGCGTTAATGTACGGAGAAGTTTAGAAACAGCTCTTGGAGAAAACCACTATTCACATTTGACTTCTCTTAGACATAGCTACAGAGTTTTCTCTTCAGCCAAAGGGAAAAACCTCATTACCTAAAAAAATCTGGGCTTCTGTGCTCCTGAAGCTCCCTTACTAATCACTTTGCTCTTTTGAAAAGAGAAACTTGCCATCTTGAGACTTTTAGCTGTAGTAATCAAGAATATAATAGGAGTGAGTTCCTATTATAGTCAATTTGTGATTAGATACATTGTCATCTTGGGTACACGTTTAAATGTGGTTTAAGTCGGTTATCTAAAATGGAGTCCCAATCCAAATAATTAGAAACTCCTGATTTTCAACACGGGATTTACTATTAATGGGGTGTGTAATAGTTACAAGCTGGAATTCTTGAGTAGGACAGAACTGGGTTCAAGTGCTATTCCTGTTCCCTTTACTATCTGTTTGGGCTTAGGTCAAATGACTTACTGCCTTTGAGCTTCTGTTTCTTTTTCTATAATATGATAGTGATTATAGTGGCTGCTTCAGAGGATCGTTATAAAATTTAAGAAGTTAATCCTGCGAAACCCTGTACCTGGTGGTAGCTATTATGATAGGTGGTATAGTGATTTAACTGAAATAGCTTTTCAGGTCGACATTTATTTATTCATTCACTCACTCATACAATCCATATTTCACAGTCATTTCCAGTGTGCCAAACACTCTGGTTAGATGCTGGCTTTAATGGTGATTAGGCTAGCATAATCCCTTTCTCATTTAGCTAATAATATTCTAGTAGAGGAAACAAACAAAAAAGCTATCAGACAAATACAATAATTACAAATTTTGGTAAGTTTTAGAAAGGAAATAAGCAAATGGTTAAGATGGAAATTAGCAATGAGGAGATGGATAGGATAGGAGTGAGAATTACTTCAGAATGTTCAGGGAAGGCTTCCTGGGGGAAGTATCCATAAAGCTGACACTAAATGAAGAATAGAAGACCAGCTCCAAGAAAAAAGCAATCCAGGTCAAAGAATTAGCAGGTTGATATGCCTTGGGCTGGAAAGAGCTTTGTATGCTTGGAATTTGAAAGAATAGGATCAGACACCAGGTCTTCAAAATGCTCGTGGAAAATGCATAAAAAATATTTTTATAAAAAAAAGCATAGATTTTCCCCCTTCTTTTTTGCACTAAAATAAACTTGTATGCCATTTTTACTTTTTTTTTTTTCCATAAACTTTGGGAAGTCCCCTTGTAAGGGAGGTGAGGTGGAATGATGAGATTAGCTTGGAGAAGAAAAAATGGACCAAGTGCACAGGGTTTTCTTAACCATGTAGGGGCTTGGGTTCAAGTTAGAGCACGGTGAGAAGCCCTAAAAGAGATGGCATAATGAGGTGTACAGTGTAAGAAGGTGCTTCAAGCTGGTCTGTGGAGAATGGCTTAAAGAAAGCCGAATAGTGTCTGCCTTAATTTCTTTATGGATCAAATAGCCCCCAAAGCTATTTTGTCCATTCTGTGATGAAGTCTGAGAAGTTGAATGTTTTTGTGATCAACTTATCAAGGTAGAAAAAAGGTGGTGCTTAAAAGTCACTTACTTGATGAATAAGAACAGCTTTTTGTAACTGAACCACTTAAGATTACATTGCTAATATTTAAAAATTGACATCATTATTCATAACTTTATCAGGTCATAATTTACTTCTAGGAAAAATTGTATTTTGTATCTTTCCACCTTTGAACAAAACCACCCTTTTTGATATTTTTAAGATATAAAATTCTAGGGCCAGCAGGTGTCATAGTGGTTAAGGTACTGGACTCCCACATGGCTAAAAGTGGTTTGAATCCTGGTCTCAGCAGCTTGAAAATCATGCTGGGCACATATACACGTGTGCCCATAATCCTGAGAGGAGAATGGAGAAGACACTGTGGCGTGGCCATCTTCCCTGGACGTGAGTTCTCACTTTTCCTCTCTCTATCTCTCCTGTGAAAAATACATGCCCTATGGCTTAAAAAAAATCTTTTAAAAAATTAAATTTCTAGGACATCTACCAGCGCTGCCTTTTTCTCTGCTCCACTTCCCCCTCCCAGGTATATTCTTAAGCCAGTTACCAAAAGAGCTTCAGAACTTGATTTGAGTGTGTACATGTTATGAAGTGAAGTAGGATTCATATTCTTACTAAGATTTTTTATTTCACACCATGTTCCTGCTTATTTTATTTATCCTCCCTTTTTTGCTTATTTCACCTTGGCTTATATTTTTAGGGAAACTGATGTTGTAAAGATTAAACTGAGTTTTCTTTTTTTTTGTACTCTCTGTGTATCTGAATTATTAAATGGTAAGGTAATAACAAGCACTTATCTAGTGCTTTATTCAAGGACTTATTTGCAACTCTGCCCCTTGAGAACGAAAAAATATTTACTCTGTAAAGTTTTCGAAGAATATTGGCTAATCTTCTTGATGTACCTTCACCATGCTAGAATTTCCCATTTATTAGTGATCAGATAAATGAGTTGAATGCTTTATATCTGTGAAGTAGGAAATAACTTCTCTTGGATTGGAATTTTAAGTACACTAAGGCAGATTTTGCTTGACATTTGGGAGGACGGCTTTTCTACCTGTCCTTTGTCTATCTGATCCTGTTTATTTATGTGTGTGCGTTTGTGTGAAGGCAAACAAATCAACAACCGTTAGCTATACACTTTAAGCAAGTCAACTAGGATACCCCAAATTTTAATACTTGCATAAGACTTATTCTTGCCTAAGACATGTAGTAATTTAATTATACCCACTGACTCAGGTTGAACTGGGCTTTCAGATTATAAGCTGAAATGGAAGAGGAGATATAATAGATAGCTTATAACCAGTGGAAGACGAAGGACACTGAAGAAGAATAGTGTTGCGTCTTTTGGCAGGTTTTTGTTGGTTAGCCCGTATTGTCCTAACGTGAGAAAGTTCAGATGATTTTATATAGATCCTGGGATGTATAGCTTCTATTGAAAACTTAGTCAGTTGTCAAAAAACAGAAAAGATGAGCAGTGTCTGCCCCTTGCAGAAGAGGGCCATCCTCTGTAATTTGCCACAATCCCTGTCACTATTTTTCTTGGCATCTGACATGCCTTAGTCATTGATAAAACTTGTTTGGCCTCTCTGTAGCCAGTGTGTGGTCCCCAGAACAGTAACATCACCAAGGTGGTAGGTAGCTTCTAAAATAGGTCCTAATGAGCCCCTCCTCCTAGTTTTACTGCCCTTATAGATCCCCTCCCTTGTTCACAGACTGAGCCTGGTGACTGTCTTAATGAAGAATAACAAAATAAAACCAATAATACAACAAAAATGAGGACATGCTGCTCTGAGATTAGGTTATGAAAAGGTGTGAGTTCCGTCTTGCTGACATTTGGTCCTATCTCCTCTATTTGCTTGCATTCATGAGGCAAGTTGTCATGCTAGATAAGAACACAACTAAGAATGTGAGGGTGACCTCTGGTCAACAGCCAGTGAAGAACAAAGGCCCTTCACTCAGCCACCCACAAGGACCTGCCAGCAACCACGTGAGTGAGCAGATCATTCCCCAGCTGAGCTTTGAAATAAGAACACAGGGAACCAGCAGTTAGCATAATGGCTATGTCGCTGGACTCCCACGTAGGCGACCGCGGTTCGTGTCCCGGACCCGGTGGCTTAAAACTCACGCCGGGCGCATGTGCGTGCGTGCCCAAGATCCCGAGAGGAGAATGGAGGAGAAGGGATTGCGGCGTGACCATCCCCCCTGGGGGGTGATTTCTCGCTTTCTGTCTCTATGTCTCTCTGTCTGTCTGGCGAGCGCACGCGCCCTACAGTGAAAATTTCTCCAAAAAAAAAAAAAAAAAGAACACAACCTTAGATGATAACTTGCAAGAACTCTAGAAGCAAAGCACCCCACCTAAATTGTGTCCAGAGTCTTGACCCACAGACACTGTATATTTTAATTTGTTATGCTGCTAAATTTCAATTTGTATGTAGTAAGAGACACATAATATGTCTTAACTCCATAGAAAGATGGTGTATAATTAGAACATATAAAAAAACTGTTCCTTGGTATTACATAAGTCAAAACAATGAACTTTTCTGTTTCCATAACTGTAGTTTTTGGGTATCAGCTGATGTTGGAGATACTCAGTAATTATGAGATGATTTAAGTTCCTTCAGATGTGCTTTCAAATACTGAGGTTATGAAAACTATTGGGTTGTTGGAAAAGTCATGACACATGGTTACATAGAAAAACAGAAAAAATACATCCTGACTTTTCCAATGACTCAATATGTCTCAGATATAAAGGCATTAGAAGTTACTGGTCAAGACAAGTTGCCAGACTCCAAAAGGAGAACCCTGCGAATGGCACAGAAATCTTTGTACACATAGGAAAGAGAAGAGTCAGGGGATATAACTTCATCTGTAAATTATGATGGCATACAAGTCAGGAAAGCAGCAAGGTAGACCTAAAACATGAGTTTCCGAGATCTGGATGTGATTTTTTACTGATAAGCTGTGTAACCCCTAGTGGTTTACTGGATAGCACTTTCTCAGTTGGAAAATAGGATACTATTCATTTCCACATTCACCACACCACTAGCCCCTGGGTACCAGCTATTTGCTCAGCATGGTGAAAAAAAGATGAATAAAATGTAGAATACTAGGCATAGTATCTGAGGTTGCGATCTTTGTGTCTTAAATGCTACATAAGGTGCAGGAGTATTTTATTTGTAATTACTTTGATGGTTTAACATTCAAATATAAGAAATGGGGATTAGAAACTGCCAGTACTATGTTCTTGCTCCAAGTTGTATTTTTATTATTAACTTAATATTTCTGATCCTATAGAATATTGAATTATTCAGATTAACTTGAGCAACATCCAACAACTTTTCAAAATATTTAATGATACGGGGCTAGCAGATGGCATAATGGTTAAGTTGCTGGACTCCCACGTAGTCAACCATGGTTCGATCCCAGACCTGGCAGCTTCAAACTCACTCCAGGTGAGTGTGCGAGCACACCCAAAATCCTGAGAAGAGAATGGAGGAGAAGAGATTGTGGTGTGGCCATCCTTCTTATGGGATGATTTCTTGCTTTCTGACTCTCTGTTTCTCTGGAGAGCACATGTGCCCTATAGCAGAAATAATATAATAATAATAATAATAGTAATAAATTTAATGGTGTTTACTTACCAGTATTTTTTTGGTACTGCCAGAGGACATATGCACTCACCAGAGAGAAACACAGAGACAGAGGGAGAGAAAAAGGGAAAAGGATCTCAGAACACAATCCTTCTCCTCTATTTCTCCTTTCTTTGGGGATTTTTGAGCATGCAGGCACATGCACCCAGCTTGAGTTTTTTGTTTGTTTGTTTTTTGTTTTTTGGTTTTTTTTTTTGAGAGGTTTTTGCTATAGGGTGCATGCATGTGCTCATCAGAAAGACAGAGAGAGACAGACAGAAAGTGAGAAATCACCCCCCAGGGGGGATGGCCACACTGCAATCCCTTCTCCTCCATTCTCCTCTTGGGATCTTGGGCACACACACACACACACACACACACACACCCCTGGTGTGAGATAAGCCACCAGTCTCGGGATTCAAACTGTGGTCGACTACATGGAAGTCTAGTGACATAGCCACTACACCAACTGCTGGTCCCTCCAGCTTGAGTTTTTCAAACCACGTGATCCAGGTCTCTAACCTCCTCGTTGGCCATGTGAGATCCAGCTACCTTAATCACCAGGCCACATGCTTGCCCACATTTAGAAGTACTTTAAAGTGTGTTTTAACATAATGTCTTAAAGCTCTTAATTCATTTATTTATATGTAAACCTTACATTCTTGAAACCCATATATAAAACATACTGTTTTATGATCTAATTACATTTATTGGCATTTTCAGCAATTCAGTTGCTAATTTAATAATACTGCTATGTTTTGTGTATATTTATATCTTATGCCTATGGTTGCAGCAAGGATGGGTTGGATCGAATTGAAAATAAAAAAGAAATGCAATTTGTGTCTAGGTTCAGGAAATGTGTAGATAAGATGTGGAAATAATAATAATCAAAATTATGCTTCTTTATGCTTCCTTACTAGCATTTGGTTTAGCCAACCCCTTCCCCCACATAAAGATCTCATCATAAAATCCTTTCCATATTCAATTGACTTTACCTAGGCTATGTGTGTGCACTGTTATCATCAACCAATAGCATTACCTGACTCATTGCTTTAGGTGAAAATGCTGGTTTGAAGGAACATTTACTCTTCAAAAAAATCCATTGACAAGTTTTGCCCAAATTCACCTTCTAGAGTTTTCCCAGGAACGCTCACTGTGCATCAAGTATGAGAAGGAGAGCAGAGGTTAATGATGCTTAATTGGACTTCGTTACGTGATAATATTAGACCTCGAGCTCCTCGCTGAGTCCAGGATTGGACAGCACTGTCATAACATCTCTGGATAATGAACTAGAAGTCACGCATTATCATGCATCGGGACACTCCAGTCACTTATTATGTTTCACATGTATGATCTCCAGTGAGGCACAAAGTGAGGTGCATGTTAATAGCTCGGTCAAGTTCTCATTGTGAGAAGAACGATATTTTTGATATAATAAGGACTTTCTCATTGAAACAACTAGAGTTTGGAAGACTATTAGATCCTATTTACCTTTTGTTATGATTTATTAGCTGCCCTCCACCATGTGAGACAATGTTATTTGATCATTTCCCAGTTTGTGCAGTCCACCGGAAACATCGCTTTTTGTTCATATAACTTAAATCAATAAATATTCATTTGAATTTAGGGACTGTCCATTTCTTCATTTCCCGTGCAGTGATTTCCAACGCCCTTTGGTAATACAAGGGATTGAGATAGCATATTTGCTTCTAAGCACATTCTATTTAGATCTGAGTCAGTTTTATAGTTTTCATTTTGCTCTGAGAATGGGAATCCATGCATACGAAACAATAGTAACTGTAGTTAACATGTCAGAGAAAATGAATGCCCAAGTGTGTGGTATAATGCCATGTGCTTCAGAGATAACCACAATGAGGGATAATGAGCTAACCTTAGTCTTCTGTAATGCAAAGCTAATATACTCAAAAAGATATTGCCCTTCATCACAATTTAATGTAATTGCTCCTAATCCATAACCTGAACAATAAACTCAAACATCTTATCCAATACTAACATGAAGCTTCTTTTCTCCAGGATGTGGACATGACATTTCACATTCATATTGCCTCAGACAGGCACTGGGCATCAAAAAGTGCCTTCTATGCTATGTTCTCCCTGAAATTTTCTGTGAATATCTGTGAATAAGGAAACAAATGATTGAGTGGATAGTAACCTTTGTAGTAGTTCAGATGATTGACAGAGGATGGATACGATGATAGGATAGATCACCTCCACAAGTTACAAGAGCAATCTCAAAGTGTCCTAAATCTACATGAAAGCAAATATCGTTTGATGAACCACGCAGGGCTGGAGGCTTAGAAAATTATTGGAGTCTGTATTTTGAAAGCCCTGTGGCAAGAAAGTATATCAACATATTTTTTACTTTTAGAATGATAAACTCTTTTTGTGTATGTATGTGGTGTGTGTGTGTGTATGTGTGTGTGTGTATGAATGTATATCTGTGTATGTCTATGTAAGGAAAACACTTAAAAAGAGTTGGTTTTTATCTTTCATAAGGATAAAAATTAATTTTCTTATATCTCAAGAAAATAATCTATATAAAATATGTCATGACTTTTCTGACAACCCAATAGATGCTACAGAGATATTTTTTGGAGCATCCTTTCTTGTCACCCTAAAACAGAACTGTTCATTAGCTCAATATAAGCTGGGAACCTAGGAACTTTCAATGCTAACAAGGCAGGTGTTGAGTAAATATTAGGTTTGATTAAATGAGCAAAGATGAAGTACTAACTCGTGTAGAAATGCTTGAGAACAGGAAAGATACCAGGCCCAATATTGGCTGTCACAGGTACAGATTTAGTAATTCTCAATGGCTGATAGAGCACCATTTTACTTGTGAAAGAGGTAGATTTCTGAATCCCATGTGTTGAAGCAGATTCTCAGAAGATGAGTACTGGAAAAGTGTGCTCTACACAAACACCCAAGACATCATTCTGTGTCTTTTGCCCAAACAGCCATTGCTTTAAATTTTATTTCCTGTGTGAAATGCTGTTTTTCTCTATATAATTTAAATCAATAAATATTCAACTCTGCTAGATCATGGGGACTTATCCTAGATGATGGTCTAGAAGTTTCTATTCCAATGAAGCTCTTGGGCTGTGAGGGCAGACAGATAGATATGTGACAAGTGCTAGGTGGAGGTGTGCAGCTGAGAGGAACTAATAGCTTAAAGGACAGCAAAAAGGACATCTCTGAAGAAGTGACATTTGAAGGACCCTTGAAAGATAATAAGGAGTCAGATAAGGAGGATAAAGAACAGAAGATGAAAGGAAAAGACATTTTCAAATAAGACCGACTGCATTTGTGGCAACTGAGTCAATATAGCAGCATATAGCAGAATGAATTTGAAATACAGAATGCCTTAATCACTGGAAGAAAGTAGAAATCTGTGACATCGAAAAGACTAGAAGAAATCAGAAATCCAAAGGTGTTATAAACCTGTGTTTTCTAGCGTCTCAATATTTTTATAACATTTTTGTGATTTGCCCTGTGTAAGCACCACCGATACTGTTATTTCTTTAATAAGTTGGCTTAAATCTATTCATTTCTTTTCTTTAAAAACATTTTATCTTAAAAGAACATTTCACATCATTATGTAAAGGCAACACCAGCATCATCTAGCATTAAACGGAAGTTCACTTAAAATGAACTAAACTAAAACAAAATAAAGTGATCAAATGCTGATTCACTGTTGCTACCACCAGGAGGTGATGAGCATGAAGCCTACTCTGGAAAAGGGAAGTGAGAAAGAGTTAGAAAGGATGTAAAGCTCTCCTACCAGTGTGCCATTGCTCCTTGGAAAGAAAGCTGAAAAGTACACTTTCTCATGGTGCAATTCATAGGTTTTAGTGACTTAATCATGCCTGAATCGTACTATGTAATATCATTATGTACTACAAGAAATGGGTCTATAGTACATTTCCACTGCTTACGAAAAAGACCTAATCATCAAGATTTTGAGTTTGGTTGTAAGGACAATTAGAAGCCATTGGGAAATTTGCAAACATTTCATGGTATGCTTCACTAAAACTTTCATAGAAGAGCCCAGAACAGCCTGAAGCCAAAGCAGTAAATGGAAAATGTGCTGAGTGCTCATGCTTCATTTTAAAGTCAAGCATGATTTTATGCTCCAAAGAATAACATAGCCCCCTCTCATTATAATAATTAACCACTTACTAAACCTACACTTTATGAGAATGTGAGGACTTGTATTAGGCTTTCCCTCTCTGTTGTACACCTTTATCTCTTGCATGGAACATGCATATAGTAGGTATGTATTAAGTGCATATTAATAATTGGATAAACTCATTGTGTCTTATAGTATGGCTTTTAGTAGCCTTGACTGTGCAATTTCAGGTTTGAAAATAATAAATATAATGAATTTAATTCTCTCTCATACTAAAAGAAAATATACATTGGAATTGTCAATAGATGGATAGTTCTATTATTTTTATTTTATTTATTTATTTATTTTTGGAGAGGTTTTTGCTACAGGGTGCGTGCACTTGCCAGAAAGAGAGAGACAGAGAGACAGAAAGTGAGAAATCGCCCCTCAGGGGCGATGGCCATGCTACGATCCCTTTTCCTCCATTCTACTCTTGGGATCCTGGGCACACACACACACACCCGCCTGGCGTGAGTTTAAGCCACCAGGTCCAGGGTGTGAACTGTGGTCAACTACATGGGAATCCAATGACACAGGCATTATGCCAACTGCTAGTCCCAGGATATTTCTATTTTTAAAATATGCTTCTAAGAAATCTTTGGCGGCATCAATGACTAAGGAATTTGGTTAGCCAAGCAACTCTGCTTTACCTGTTGGATTTTGGGTCAGATTTTCATTGTTAAGAAAAACCATAATCCACACCTACCTGAAGCTGAGAATCACTATTGATTCTTCCACAGGTCTACTTTTCTTTCCTCCAAGCACTTACCTGCCTGGACTATTTTCTTTCCTTGCTCTGTACTCCTTGTCTCTTTCACATTTATCCATCCATCCATCCATCCATCCATCCATCCATCCATCCATTCAACTGTCCATTCATTCATCAAACATTTGTGTGTACCACCTTCTCTCTAAGTGATCAGTACATATTTAATTACTTTAGGCTGCTCTGGAAGCTCTAATTTCAAGGATAGCATGTTCGTTTCTCACTTAGTGAAGAGTTGGTCCTTTCAAAACACATCATGGGCCAACACCACAAATGATGTTCTTGAAATTCATCTGTCCTTCTTTCCTCTGTGAGTAATTAGCAGATTCTTAAAAATGTGTGAAGCTTATGAAAAAAAAAAGTGTCAGGACAGTTTGCATTTCCTAGGTATTCATCCCATATTTAAGTCTACACTCTTTGATTTAGGCCAAACTTTCATGAAAATTATGAGTACCTCCATAATCATGAAGCCCTAAGTCCTGTGCTAGGTTCATTTTTATCTGTTATTATTTGGTATGAATAAAGAACAAAACACAAGCATTCCCTTTCTCTGCTCTACATAATTTGACATTACTTTCTGTTTGAAGCAGCTTCTCAAAGTATTTTTAAAATTTTTGTTTATAGAAGTAGCATAAAAAAAGAGAGAGATGTAAATTAAAAAATAAAAAGTATAACTTAAGGAATTTTCACAAAGTGAACACAAACAGGTCAAGAAATGAAACAATATCAGTGACTCAGAAGACTTACTCCCTTTTGAATCATCCCCACTCCTGGCCAAAGGTATTAACCTAAACAAAGAAAGTTTATTTATACTTATTTATTTCATGAGAGACAGAGAGATAGAGGTACCGCCAATAGGATCTTCATATTGTGAACTACCCCTAGCCTCAGCCTGCTTAGATTGTGGGTGCTTTCATGCCTAGCACATTCAAGAAGGCTCCAGAAAATGAACCAGGTACCTTCCTATGTGGATCCAGTCTCCCTACCACCGTGTCACCATCTAGCCCCTATTTTAAACTTTAATCTTACAGATTAGCTTTGTCTATTTTTAAACTCTATATGATGTGTGAAAACACTGTGGCTTCATTTGTTCAACAGTATGTTTGCAAAATCGATTAGGTTCAGTGATGCCATTCATCATCACGTGGTATGTTTACATGACAGTTTTTGGAAAGTATAATATCAGTTTTAAATTTGGAGCTATTACAAATGACAATACTATGACCTTTTTTGTATAAGTTTTGGGAGCATATGTCATGTATTCCTGTGTACTATATACCTGGGAGTGGGATTTGGGGCTGTTATATGCAAAGCATTGTTTAGCTTTAGTAGAAAATGCCAGGCAGTTTTCCAGCTTGTTATACAAGTTTATGCTTATGCCAAAAGCAATAAATGACAATCCTTTTGCATTCTTGCCAGCACTTGGTTCCATCAGTCTTTTTAATTTTTGGCATCTTAGTGAGTATTGTGTTGGCATTGTGGCTTTAATTTGCATTTTATTAATTACTAATGAGACTGAGCACTTGTTCACATAATTATGGGCCATTGGGATATTCTGCTTTGTGAGGTTTCTATTTAAATTTCTTGCCCACTTTTCTACTGGAATGTCTCGCTTTGTCTTACTGATTTCTAGAAGTTCTTTTGTATTCTGAATATAAGACCTTTGTTATCAGTATTGCATAGTCTTTTGTGTAGACTGCCTTTTGGTTCTTTTCAGGGTGTATGTTTGCTTGGTTGCTTTTCAGAATGAAAAGAAGATTTTAAATTTAATGTAGTCAAGTTTCTATGTGCTTTTTGCATTCTATTTAAGAAATCCTAAATTAGGAAACATTAAATGCCATTCTGCCTAACTTTCCTGGATATCATTAGGAGTAGGTTTACAAGGATGATTCTCTCACATTGCTTAGCAGGTTAATGATTTCATAAAGAATTTTTAAAATCATGAATTACTTTCCCTTTATACATACTTTGCATGATTTAAATTTTTTTCCTTTATTTATTTATTTATTTTTAGGTTTTTGTCATAGGGTACATGCATTTGCTAGAGAGAGACAGTGAGAGGGAAAGTGAGAATTCACCACCACCACCACCACCACCACCACTACCACCACCCCAGAGGAGACAGGCCAACCACAGTCCCTTCTCTTTCATTCTTTTCTTGGGATTTTTGGCATGCGAGCACATGTGCCTGGCATGCTTTTCAAACTGCCAGGTCCAAGACTCAAACTGCTGTTGGCCATGTAGGAGTCCAGTGCCTTAACAACCATGCTACCTGCTGGCCCCTAAATTTTTTTTTCTATTTTTAAGCAATCTCTCTAAATGTTGTTCTGTATAGCCATTTGAAACTGTAATGGCATTTATAAATACACACACACACACACACACACACACACACACACACACACACACACACACACACACACACACACACACACACACACACACACACACACACACACACACACACACACTCTAATCCTTTAGAAGCTACTATTTATTTTTATATATATAGCCATTTGAAACTTACCTGTTACATTTGTGTAGTTTATGGAACAACCAACATCCTTGGAACAACCAACCCTGTCTCTTGCAACATAGTTAGTGTTTTCATAAAGCATTAAGTGACAGAGAGAAAGGAGCAAAGGTTTCTTTAACCTGAATTCCATGCTCTTTTGTACCGAGAATAAAAACATGTTGGGGTAGAGAAAGATGGCTTTTTGAGGCTGGCCAACATTTTATGTGATGCTTCTTTTGGTAGATTTTTATTTATCAGTACAATTTTAGGCAACCATATTCTTTGTGGCTACTGTATCTGTTTCCTTAATGGTTGTAAGCCAGGTATGTGCCATGAAAGGAGAAAGTTTGCAACCATGCTCAAGGCCTTCTAGGTTCAGGTTCTGGGTAATGGTTTTAGATAGACTGTCAAATTGGATATCTCTTACTAATTATGTTCCTAGGGGCTGATTTATACTGAATAAATCCTGGAAGAGTTATCTAAAAGTGTAGAAGGTAAAAATCATAGAATGGAAATTCTGTGAAGATGGAGACAATGTTTGTTCATCATTTTATCCACTTTGCTAAGGCACAGGGCAGGTGCTCGGTGACTGCTGGCACAGTGAGAGAAAAGAGTCAAGCTCTGGACACAGTACTGGGCACTTCCTGACCCATCCTTGGCTCATGCAATTCAGTACACTTTCCTTCATGCCAGTTTTCTGGAGTAAGAAATATAGCCCCAGGGAGCAACTTTTGTTTTAAATGTTGCTGTCGATAGGTTCGTGTACCTAGTAATTGAACAGAACCCTAACCTATTTCCTGGCTTTAAGTTTTAAGCAAAGGTCCTTAGCATTTCTTTGATTTATTAAAGTTAAAACTGCTTTTCTTGAAATTACCAACTGAACTTGCTATTGAAAATAGTTAGATTATTTATGAAATTGTGTGATGAATACAATGGGGGGGTAGGAATGGAAGACAATTGTAGACACCAGAGATAGTGTGAGAAGAGAGTGGGAAAGGGCAGAAGGTCAGAAATAGGGATAATGGGGAACCAGCAGTTAGCGTAATGGCTATGTCGCTGGACTCCCACATAGTCAACCGTGGTTCGCGTCCCAGACCCGGTGGCTTAAAACACGCCGGGCGCGTGTGCGTGCGTGCCCAAGATCCC